>NW_026692028.1:0-51795 GCF_021218885.2 Marmota monax | reverse complement strand
AAAAAATATTTTAATAGCAATGACACTTTTACTTTGGTCAGAGAATTGTTGATGGTCTTTTCATAACTTTTTTTTAACTTTTGAAAAGTTAAAAAAACAAATTGACCACAGAGAAAAAATATAAATTTCTTATCATTCCATAATACTTCTGGATTCATTTCCTTGACTTCAATTTTTCTAAATAAAACAAGTAATTAGACATAGATTAGAAGGACAGATAGATAAATAGATAGATGTTGGGTAGATATAGACAGATAAAAATGAATGCATAAATAAATACAAATAGACCCTTTTTTTCTATGTTTGAGTGACTCTTAAAATATCTGTGAAACATTCCAGGATTTTTTGGTCATCCTGCTAATATTTGCAAATGCATATTTCATTTGAAAATATTTACAAATATCTTTTTTTTATTTTACATTTCAAAGAACTTGCAGTGTATAAATATTTTCACAGTGTAGAAAATTTCTCACTATTATTCTAAGGGAAAACATATTAGAAATGTAGTTTGGATGACTAAAGCACATGTTGGCAGTGTTCCAACTTCATCTATAATCAGCTATTTAGTTCCATAGGCCTCATTTCTTGTAAAATGTTAGAGTTACCTAGATTTTAATAGTAAGCAACATAAAAAATGAGTAGTTTAGAGGTTGTTGGCAAGACTAAACATATTAGGATGCACCAATTTGTGGATGAAGTATTGCCCGAAAATTTTACCAGAGAGTCCTTGGAGATCCTGTCTACACTTTGGTTTATAGAGTAACTAATGTCAAAAGGTAAAATAACCTAAATCTTCACCAAGATCTCCATAAATGCAATGTGATTTAGATTCTCAGTCTTCCTAGTGCCTTCAAATACAATACCCACAAAGGTTATTAGCAGTTTTACTTGGTACAGACCAAACATAAAAAAAACCCTATGATCTTATTCATTGCAGAAAAAAAAGTCAAATATACAAAGTATTTTTGATAACTATATTATTTTATTTAAAAACTGGCAAAGGAGGCCAGAGAGGGAATTATGATTTCAACTGACATAAAGAGGGACTGGAAAGGGAGACAGAAAGCAAATCCTAGAAACCAACATCTTGTTTCTAGGTCAGAACTGCACAGAGGACTTGTAAAACAAAACAATAACTGGAGTCTTGGGCACAGTCTGGATTTACTATCTGAGTAGAGGATTTTGAAGTCCACATTCTAATGATTCTAAAAACAGCTGATTCTTACACATGTTTAACCTGTAAGAACCAATGAACCAAGAAATATTTACCTTTGACCAAAGTGAAGATTGGAAGAATTGTCTGTATTGGAGATAGGACCAATGACTTTAAAAAAAAAAAAATTGTTGAATTTGAGATATACTTTGGAAATTCAAGTTCAGGTTCTCAGAAAGCATATAGAGATACACTCATAGGTCTTAGTAAACAATACTGAGTTTAAGACAGATTTTGGAATCAGAATACCTGTTCATCACATCAGTTGTACCTGAAGCCTTGGACACATGTGCGCTTACTATAGATAATGCAAAGAATGAGGAAAGATGAGAACTACGGACCAAATCAGAGATTAGGAATTAAAGATGAGTAATGCAAAGCAGCTGTGAAGTTCTCAGAAACAAGCAAGACCCTGAGGGGTGTTGGAAGGCAGCCATAGATTACTTTTTCTGCACTTTTTGAAGTCAGAACAATTCTGATTTGAAGAGCACTACAGACAGAAAACAGCAAGGAGTTACATGATTTCTAAACAACATCATGAGTTCTTCCAAACAAAAATACAGGACGCATAGTTGAATTTGAATATTCGATAAACTGTTATTATGGTTACTATTATTCTAGTACTGATATGCCCCAATATTGTATGGGATATACTTATACTAGAAAAATATGGTTTATCTGAAATCCAATTTTAACTGGCTGCCCTGTAGAATATCTGGAAATCCAACTCTGAATTCTCTTTATCTTTAACCCCCACACTAACTGTGGCTAAAATAATGGGTCCTGAGTTCAAATTTCAAGATAATTTGGCAGAACAGTCATTAGATAAATTGATTTTGGATCAACTGACAAATTCTCTTGCAAAAAAATCATAACCTTTAGAAAAGAGCATTTTAAAATATTCTTATCGCCCAACATTTGAAAAAAAAATACTTTCATACTCATATTTGTATTATAATTGTAAAGTGAACTTATGTCCACGATGGTTTAAATTAACAGAAAAAAAAATTCACCATTTTAACAAAAAAAAAAATTTAACAAAAATTTTAAAAGAAAAATCTCAGAAATAGCAAAAAAAGGTTATTTTTAAATTTTCTTTCTGAAAAGACTCTAGAAATAACAGAGAGTTTCTGGCAGTGAGCCAGGCAGCATGAGGGATTCAGGAGAGATTACTCAGGTAACAAGGTAAAATTCAAAAGAAAATCTTTTGTCAAATTATCTACTGAACTTGCCACAAAGATGGAATCCCTAGGTCAACTCAGGCAGGATCCACATGATGGCAATGCAGACATCCCAGACACAGAATGGATCTCTTTCATTTCACATACAAACACTTCCAGGGTTTGTGACCATGCTTCATATTGAATCTCTATTTTCAAGTCTAACTTTCACAGAAAAAGAAACAAAAAAAAAAAATTGACAGTAGACTAAAATAGGAACCTAACGTTGATATTAATACCAGTCCATTTAATTCTCGTGTGTGGTAGCTTCTGCACCAACCCAGATTCTCCTTCAGAGATAAAGACCTTTTCCCCAGCATGCTTACAGAAGCATGCCTCCTCTGTCAGTCCTGTCTGGGGACTGTTTCCGATGAAGAAAACTGCTTGGATCAAGGTGGCTTCTATTTCCAAGTGCCTTCTCCTGCCAATTATCAGTTTCCTAGAACCAACTCAAGACAATGCTTGGTCCATCTCAGCTTTCATGAGCACTAATGGAACCTTTGTTGAGACTTCCCAGAGGGTCTAGTGGTGACAGCATCAGAGCTGCATTTCTTCCTCAAATAAATTTTGCTTGTCTTCTTCCTTCCCAGGAGTATTTCCTAAAAAATGTCCTGCATGCTAACCTCCACCTGTGTGTACTGCAGGAAACCCAACCTCTCTGAAGGAAACAGGACAATTTGTATATAATTTGGAGATGCATGAAAACTGAACAAAATAACAAAATGCATGATGAAGACTAAAGTCTCTCACTAATTGGCTAGATATTTTTCATCGGCATGCAAGAGAAGATATATTGAGAGCTCATATCTGCTCTAGTTTGGATATACATAAAGGTCCATGTGTTAAAGGCTTGATTGCAAGCCTGTTGTGCTCTTGGGAGGTGCTAGAATCTTCAGGAGGTGGGGCCTAGGTGAAGGAATTTAGATCATTGGGGGAGTGCCCTTGAGTGCTTTTCTGTATATTTATATTATTTATACTGTATTCTTTGCAAATTTATTCATAAACATAACCTTCATCATTATTATCACTAAAGTAGTTATTTTCTTTTCTGTTACTATTAGGGATTATTAATACAAATAAAGCTATTAATTATTTTTGGATTAATCTTGCATCCATTTTTTCCACAAAATTCCTTTGATTATTTTTGATAAGTTTTGCTAGATTGGATGGGAATTTTGTGTGAATAATTATATCATAAAGAAGAAAGAAGGGGAACATGAGAGACAGAGAAAGACTTAGGAAAAGTGGGAAGGAAGAGAGAGGAAGAGACACAATTTGACATAATATGAACACTTCTTGTTTATATTGTTTCATACACACAAAACCATACTGAATAACATTAGTGATAATATTCATGCCCTTTTTCTGACTAATGAAATTACTTCATCTTCTTAGAATAATAATTGCTATGGAATTTTTTAAAATTAAATTTTATATTTCAGGAGTGTATTTTTCTTAAGAATGTTAATAAGAATGGTTTCTGATTGCTATTTTTGTCATGATCATATATTTTTCTTTGTAATATTTTGATTGAAATGACTATTGAGCTTATCTTGATAAGTACATTTCTGAAATAAACCCTGCTTGATCACAGTGTTCTGATACAGAACATACTCTGCTTGCATACATTTAATGTAGAATTTTTGCATCTACATTAATGAGTAAGATTAAAGTATAGTTTTTGTTTTTCTACTATTATTCATGTTTTCATATTGTTTTTTATTAAAAAAATCATTTTCCATTTCATATATGTTCTTATTGTAAATGAGACAAATTATGTAATAGCATCTGAAAAGTAGCTTTGTTTGCAAGAAACATTTATGACTTTTGATTAGGGTAAAAAATAATTACAAGACTACCTTTCTAGTATGTCAAGTCTCTCTTCATTTTAACTTCACTTTATTGAACATATATTTGTGTTTTATTCATTATTTATTATTTAGATATGCTCTTCAACCAAAACACAACAAAACAAAATTTCCACCTTATGTGAAGAATGTGTGCAGATCTTTGATCCACTTGAGTTTTGTTATTGTTGTTGTTGTTTTGGTGCCAAGGGATAGAAACCAGGGGCCCTCTATCACTGAGTCACATCCCCAGATACATTGTGATTTTTTTTTTTATTTTGAGACAGTGTCTCACTAAGTTGCTTAGGGCCTCACTAAGTTATTGAGGCTGACTTTGAACTCACAATCCTCCTGCTTTAGCCACCTAAATCACTGAGGTTAAAGGTGTGTGCCACCAGATCTGGGTCTTGACCAATGTTCTTGCAACAATGATGTCTGCTTGTGAATATTTGGATGTTCTTACAGATGCTGAAAAACGGAAGTCTAGAATTGCACACATTTCCATGATAATGCCAGAAAGTGCACATTATCAATCTGAAAACACCTAGTGATTTACCAAACTCAGAGCATGACTCATAGGAAACACAAGCTTAATATATTCAAACACCACACTCTGGTAGTTCTCTATTTTTTTGCTTGTTTTTTTGTTTTCCTTCATTTTTTTGTTCCTGATAGAAACCTGAAAATCATTCTTAATTTCTTCTTCTCCTTTACTTTCACAACCAATTCCCAATACCCCTCTTTATTGCTTGTCATTGTTTTATCTTTCTCTGTTTGTCTACATATCCAGCATTACCTCCTCAACTCACACTTCTATAATCTTTTGTATGAAGAAAAATCTAATTACTCCTCCCATGTATAATCTATGGATCATATTTATAAATGCCTGTTTTCACCTCTGAATTAATTCCCTCTAAAATTGATCAGATTGATGTGGCCTCAAATCAGGTGCATTTTATAATCCTTGAGGTATCATTAGCATCATCAACTCTGCTCTCTCCTTGACTTTGGGGTTCTAATCACAATGGTGTTTTCTCAGTTCCTGGAACTCTTGCCCCAGGACTTTTGTACAAGTTGCCTTCCCAGGTATGCTTGAGAATTTAGTATGTTACAGCTACCTATTTCTTATCACAATTGCTAATTATATATATTTCATTCTTATTTATTTATGTATTTATGGTACTTGGGATTGGACCCAGGGATGCTTTGTCATTGAACTACCTGCTCTCTCTAATAGAAGAAAAGAATTTCATTTCAAATTTTTAAGTAAAATTTGGCATCTTTTAAATGAGAGACAATGCTCTACTTCTTTCAATAGAATCTGTTTCAGTTAAAAATAAGATTCACTTTTTTTAAACTTAGAAAATACTAATTGCTATCTAAAAATTGTGTTGAAGAGGATCACAACCTGACTTCTCTGATTTGATTCATTTTTTTTAGTAGAAATTACTGAATGTTTTTGAATGCCCTTGGCTGTGATGAACTGGCTCGCTTTTATATCTCAATAACTAAGATTGAAGAAAATTTATAGATAGAGACGACCTTATCGTGCTTAGAGAAAAGAGAACACTACTATATTCAAAGTGGCACCTTTCAGAAAAGAGCAGATTCACATTCGCTCCAGTCTGAAAATGTTATGATTATATGTGAGAAGGAGATAAAAACAAAAGGCAGTTAACATTTTAAGGAAGCAGCATGCAGAAGGAACTTCTTCAAAGACAAGATTCCAGCTCCTTTTCTGATACTTGTTAACCATGTGGACATGAGCGAGTTCACTTAAATACTCTGACATCTGTTTCATTTCCTGGGAAAAAACCGAGGGTAGTAATATATGCCCTGCCAACTACTTGCAGTTCCTGCAAAGATAAAAAGAGATAATGGAATGGAGATACTCTAATAACCTCTAAGATTGGAATATCAAGGCAATATATTATTATGCATACTTCAAAATGATCTACAAAGATAGAAAAGGAGTTAATGGAGGGTACATGATCCCCTACAATTCTGAAATTATTTGACTAAAATGCATCTGCCTTCACCATTGTTCGAAATTTTGAAGAGTGAAGATGGGGTTATTTTTATTTCATTGGAACTTGAATACAGAATTAAATCTTGAATCCTTAGACTTTTTAAAATGTAACTCCCCCTTCTTAACACTCATGGTTTTACAAACTCGTAGAAATTAGAGTGTTTAGACTAATAAGCAAAGATATAATATAAACTAGATTAACTACCTGTGTATAGCAGTAGTTAATCTTTAGCTGCTTCTAAATCCTAAGGATTTCATCCAGTGCTTTAATTCTAAATGTTTTATGGCTTTCTATTTTGCATTAAGTCTGTGATCTGGTTTCAGCTATTTATTTATTTATTTTTTTACCAATGGATAACCAATTACATCAGTTATTTGAGAAACAAGCATTTCTCCATTTTTGCACTTTTGAAAAGTCAGCTGGATAAATTTCTCTGGGTCCATCTTTGGGCCTTTCAGTGTCAGCCCCTCAACCAATTCTGTGTAATCTTGAATACTGTAACTATACATTCATCCTACTTAATTCTTTTCTAAAATTGTTTTAGTTATTCCAATTCCTTTGTTTTTCCATACAAATTATAGGATAATCATGTATATGTTTTCAAAATATTTTGCTGGAGTTTTGATAAAAATTGAGTTAAACCTATATATCTGTTTGGGGATAACTGACATCATTCAATACTAGGATTTGTAGTTTATGAACAAGATCTATCTCTCCATTCAATTAGAATTCTCATTTCTTTCAACAACATATTGTAGTTTTCAGTGTATAAGCCCTATACATGTTTTGTATATTCATATCTAAATATTTACTTTTTTGAATGCTTATAAATATTATATTTTTCACTTGAGAATTCATAGTTACATTGCTAGTTTATAGAAATACAATTAATTTTCATACATTTATTTTGTATCTTATGACAGTTGAACTCACTTGTTAGTTTTTAAGAACACTATTGTATGTTTTCGGGGTTTCTACATAGGCAATATTGGCACCTGCAAATTTGAAAAATTTTATATTCCTTCTTTTCAAAGTAGAACACATTTAATTTTATTTTTATGTCTTAATTCACTGAATAGGTATTCCAGTATTATGTGGTTAAAAGCTTTGAATAGGCCTCCTATTTTTCAAATGTCTTGTTCATTGTTTAGGTTATGAATGATTGATCCAGAGCATATAACTAATATGGCTTTGAAGAATGCATGGGTGCAGATATGGTATGGACCTGAAATGTTCCCCACAAAATAATGTATTGCAGATTGGGTCCCCAGTGCAGCAATGTTCCAAGGTGTTTCTGAGGTGGGAATATGGAGAAGAAATTGCATCATGAAGAGACTAACTTCATTACTGGAATCATCTATTTCACGAATTAATAGTTCAAATGGACTATTGGAAAGTGGTAGAAACTGTAGGAAGAAGGACACTTTAAATCGCTTTCTTTCTAGCTCAATGTGTAGTTATTGTTGAAATCCTCTCAATTGTATCAGGAATGTTGGTGACTAGTAAGTGCTAACATCACAAATTCATTATGATCAAGGAATTCAAATATTATTAATATATTCAAAGATTTATATTAATGCATTATTAATTCTATTATTGTTATTAGTTATTTTATCAGCAGTACATGGTGAGGACACTAGAAATACCAGTTAATATCACTACAGCAAGCTGCATTTATCTTACCAGCAATATAAATTCTGGGATGAATAGAACGGGCTAGAGCTGAAATCATTGTTTGCATAGTTTTCAAATATGTACTCCTCTGCCAAAATGCCTTGTTCTTTAGCTGTTGGTTTTCCCCATTGGATTTGGCATAGGGAAGATTTTGATGAATGTTACAGAGCATACCTTAGCAAATAAGTCAGAAATGAAACAATGAATTTGAATGGCGCTAGGGACAAATTAGAAAATATTTCTGAGATAACAAAGGACAGTTTTATCTTGAGAAGCTAAGAAACAGGCTTTAAATAAAAGAAGGTCCTGGGTTTTTACATCAGGGACACAGCATCAACAAAAGAAGTTTCTTTCTTGCTTCCTTTCATATTTTTTGTTTTGCATAGACATAAAAGGATATCTTGTCACCTTAAGCTTCTAGGATTTTATATCTAAAATCACATTTCTTTAAAATTAGATTTTCTGGGGGATGGAGATATAGATCAATGGTAAAGCATTTGACTAGCATGCATGAGATCCTGCATTCAATCCCCAGTACCACCAAAATTTTTAAAATAGACTTAATTTATCTAAAAGATTGAAAAAATAAAATTAGGTTTCTGAACCTTGTTATTTCTAAAAATTCATAACATTGCTATTAATAAATTTAAGATTTGAAAACTGTCTTTTATACTTGTGTCCAGCCCCCTCCTGGGATACATTTTTCAGGTAGCTAGATTATATTAAATTAAATAACATTAAGTTCTCATAATTTCATGAACTATTAGAATTTTCCTCATCATTTATCATTGCGAATTATTCATTTTTGAAATTAGATCAAAAATAATGTTTAGCCAGCACAATTGAATCACCCTTTCTTTTTCTTAAAGATTATCTTTAACACATTTTATTTATAAGTTGCCTAAATAAGATTTAATGTTCATTTATGCTTTGCTCCATAGCTTTAATGCATGCTGCTACTAAATGAAAAAAAAAGAGTGCTTTTTATCAAAATCCATATTGAACAACACCTAAATAAATATATATAATGACTGTGCTAAATAGTTTTATTTATTCAATTATTAGACATTTAGAGCTAGGCAGAAAAGGCCTGTTTGTATGTCCCTTTTCTGTCCTCCTGATATATTAGGATTTTACCTCCCTGGAATTCCAGAATGAGTAAGGGGAGCACATCAGGTGGTGCGTTGCAAGAAGAGTCATGATGCTGGGCATGTCAGGGCCAGCTCCAGCAAAGCATAGCTGGCAATATGCATATGGTTTTAGAAGACAATTATTGGTTATATCTGTGGCATCTCATTTCAGGGGCATCAAAAAGGCAACACAGAGCTCCCCACATCTTTTAAATAACAGAAGTATCATATCATAAATTCTGTTGTAGTTACCTTTTACTGCATAACACATTTCCCTAAAAGTGTTGCATAAAGCAACAAAAATCTTTAAGTAATCATCTTTTATCTCTCAAAGTTCCTGTGAGTCAAGAATTCCTCTTGGGAGGCTCTGGCTCAATGTATTTTATGAGAGTTCAGTCAGAGAATTGTTAGGTCTACAGTCCTCTGAAGCCCCAGTAAAGCTGTAAGGATTGCTTCTAAGGCAGTTCCCTCATTGCCAGTGAGCTGATTCTGGCCTTTGGACAGGTGCCTCAGCTCCTGTGTCCATGGGCTCTTCCACATGGCTACTTGACTATCTTTGCAGTATATCTATTGACTTCTCTCCCCCCTAGGTGTGATCCAAGAGACCAAGCAACAAACAGTCAGACCTTGCATGATTTTGCTTCAGATGTCACATGGGTCACCTCAGCCACTTCTGGTTCCAAGTGGGAGTAACTGCATAAAGGTTTAAATATCTACAATTAGGGATATTATTTTATAGGAAATACACTGTAGATAGATCCTGTAGAGATATGTACCTTCTCAGAAGGTACATATTTGAGGTTTTGATATACTTCATAATTTTTTATATAAATTAAATTTTCAATCAGTAAAATGTAGCACTGTCTACAGGGCTAAAAATTCCTACCACGTGCACTCTTCTCCACAGATTAGAGGTATCATATCTTTTCATGTATATTCTTTCCATCCATTTACTACCAAGAGAAAAAAAAGAGGCATATAAAAATTTCCATTAAAAATGTTAGTGCATAGTGATCTGAAACAAATACTTATATTTTATTTAGAAAGGTAATCTGACAATATTACAGAAAGTTTACATAAATCCTAAAAGATCTTCATTCATATAATGCATGCAACACATTCTCCAATTTTGCATTTGAAGTACATGCTTATATGCATAAATACATTATTTACATGCTCAGAGTGATTTTATATTCTAACTTTTTAGTTAGCTTTTACTTAATATTTTATGTTCCATGATTTGTATTATATTTGTTGCCTAAATCTCAAGTGGTCATGAAAAAGTTTGTTACAGCCATTATTAAAGGGATACTTGTGCTGATTTCAATTATTAATCAATGGGAATTCATATGACCACCAAATTCTCACTGGTTTCTTCCATAGCATAGAATTCTAATGTGTAACAGTTATACAGATTTACTTATAGTGTATTTAAATATATAAAGAGACAGTACCCTGATCATGTTGTAATATAATATTCTCAAATTGTTACTCCTTAATAGGCTACCAGTTGCTGAGAAATTCATGATATATGGCAATGTTTGCTAAATAGTGTTCATAAATATTTTTATGCAAACAAGAATTTAAATCCTATATAGATTCTTAATTTACTGAATGATACACACAAAGGATTCTTAAATTAATTGAGAAGACAAACAGCACATGGTAGAGACAAATTACAGAGGCAAGAGACTATCTCAGCAGCAAAATAATGTAATAATGAAGAAAACTCCCAACTTGATCTAATTTGGAGTCCAGAAAAACTTGAGGAATGTCTAAGAATTAATCTTTCTATTTATCATAGTGAAAGGAGACAAAGTAAAGGAAAACAAAATGTAAATGAGATTATTTTTTCCAAAGTATTATTGTAACTAGTTTCTTAATATGGGAAGGATTATAAAGTCAAACTTAACATTATAACATTTTATGTTTTTTACGCATGCATGTAAAGAAGAAAAGATGATTTGAGGCTTCATACTTAAGATTTTTAAGATGGTGTTTAAATTAAAATACAAATGAACAATTGTAAAAAATGTCAAACTTGAAAGTTAGATGTTGAAATTATCATGATACATTTATTATCATTATTGGTTTATGTGCTTTTCTTTCTCCATTAACCTGAGAATTCCATCACAAAATGATTCATCTGTTATTCTTGACACCAAGTACACTGTCCTGTACATAAACATTTAAGAAATGCTTGCTAAATTAATTTTTTAATTGTCTCATAATTTGCAAGGAAGTAGAGAGTCTCAGGTGACTAAAGATAAAACTTGTCTCTCTTTCCTAAATTCCAATTTTGTTCTGTTAATTTCAAAATATTGCATGTTCTGACTTTGGTGTTAACAGATATGTTTCCTTCTATAAATGATGTTTCTAGTATTATTTCTAATAATCACATTAAAAGAAAGTATATTAAGTCTAAATTTCCTGAGAATCCATAAACACACACACACACACACACACACACACATGGATATTAGGAACTTACACCAAAACAGAATGAAAACCACACTCACCCCCATACCTTCCACCTCATCCTGACACCAACCTCTTAAATATTCTTGCATTCTTAGTTTTTGAGATGATTATTTCCACTTTTCTAAATTTCCGGTTTTGTTAACTTTATATTACATTTATTAATTTGCAATCAAGAAAGATTGGGAATTACTACAAAACTATTTTGGAGTTACATATTATCTGTAGTTGTTCTATTAATTACCTTTGAACCTTTTTAACCGCTAGATGTAAACTTTTATTTGCTGTTTCTTTGGCTTTCTTATCTCAACTCCTTGTTGGGAGAGAAAGTCCTTGTGTTTCTTATACTGAGTCCTATTGGCTATAGCAAGAGAGTCAAGCCTTGGTTGCTCTTTGTCAGTGTGTTACTCACAATGAGCATCCTTGTTCATTGTCTCCCTAAGTTCAGTGTTTCCCCAAGGAGACGTCTTGCTTAAGGACTGTTATAAAAGATGCAGGCTCACCAAGGGCTGTGTTCCTTGATGATAACACAAACCCACTATATTTGTAGCATCCTTCTAGCTCCATTGGGATGACTTATTTTGAGTGTCAGCTTGACTGGATTAAGGGGTTCTCAGATAGCTGAGAATAGTAAAATATTATTTACTTTATGTGGTTCAAAGGCGGTAAATTTGTACCTTTTCTGCTGATAGTGAAATCCAGGTGGTTTTGCTTTCCACTGGTAGAATGTCTAAGCTGCCTGTGGTGTGTATGTAGGCTGCTTCCAGAGGAGACTGGTATGTGAGTCAGTAGACTGTAGGGAGAGTATATACCACAAGTGTGGGAAGACACCATTCACTGGTCTGAGGGTCAGCATTGAACAAAATTAAAAGCATCAAATTTTTATCAATGGTCTTCTAGAGCTAGAACACCCTTCTTCTCCGACACTTGGATGTCAGAATACCAGGTTCTCTTGGACTCCAGAACTCATACCAGTGCTCCCCACACTCTCAAGCCCATGGCCTTAGGTGTAAGATTACATCATCTATTTTCTTGGTTTTATGCCTTTGGATTTGAACTGAGCCATGCTAACAAATTTCCTGATGTTCTTGGAGGCAAGTCATTTGAACTTATCAGCCTCCATAATTATATGAGCCAATTTCCCTTGTAAATATCTTTTCATTTATCTCGTCATACATATCCTAAGTATTTTATTTGCATTTTGACTCTCTGGAGAATCCTTACTAAACCTTCCATCCATGATACACTTGGCAGAAATGCAAAGCAGACCCAGAAGCAATGCTCACACTGCTAGCTTTGTTGTATTATTAAATCTTTTGTCTGATCCAGGAGCCTTGAGTCTTCTGCCTGTGACTATGAGAAAACAACAGTCCCCCTTAGCATGTAAATAGGGTAAAATCTAATTACAAACCCAACATTCCCATCAATTTATGATGATATAAGATATGACTCATCTCCATATTCTTTCCTCAGCTGCCTTCAATTCATATCCAACCCCCAAGCACACATCTCATCCCAGTCAGATATGCTATGGTTTTATATTATCAAGATTTTTAATATTTACTTCCCATTCTAACATTTTACACTTATTGTTCTTTGTCCTAAATTGATTGAATAATCTAAAATTCAATCAGCAGTTTATGTTACTAGGATACATTAAGTGTTTCAAAATTTTCCAATGTCCCATTCCCCAAGACACTTTAAGGAAAGTGTGAATCACATGAAGAGCCCCTCTACTATGTGAAACTGTGTCCCTCCTCCAAGGGAAATCTGTTATTTCCCTATTTTCATCCATGTTCTATGTTCTCTCTTTCTAGTTGATTTCTTAGAGTGACTATTCACCTTTTCCCCTATTTTCACCTTCCTGATGTTTGCTCTACATTCTTACAGATTTGCTTATACTCCATGGTCTTCATTGAATTTAATATTTATTATAACATTACTTTTCACCATAGCAAGTCTTTCTTGCTATAATTATAGCCATTTTTTAAATTCCTCCTACTTTCAAAATTCTTTCTTTTTCTTGCAGGGTAATTTTCATTTTATTTTTTAAATGATTCTCCTTCATATTGACCTCTTCCCATTACAGCTGTGATTGGGGTGTGCTATGGTATGTCACACAGAACCTTTCTTCAGGACTGATGGATTGATTCCCTCTGCTGGGATGAGTCACTGACCACTGGGATGATCACTGGCCATGCTCAGGTCTCTGTGCACTATTTGAATTGTTTCAGCTGGAGGTTTCATCAGCCAAGGTCACATGCTTCACTAAGGACCAAGCCTTCCACACATGAGCTTCTGAGCAACATTTATTGTAGGGAGCCACTCTGAATGACCCACACCCTCCAGTCTGAAGCAAGAGGCTCTGACCAATCACTACATTTCCTGGTGACTTGGGCATTGTCCCAACTGGGAAAGTAAAAGGCGTGTCTTCAGATGTAGGTGTCACTCCTGGGGTTGAGTTCCACTCACCTGTCCCTTGTAACCCTGCCCCTTCTAGCATTTTTTGAATAGAACTTTGTAAAAAGCAAGAGTCCCCCCAATAAAGCCCACTACCAAACGTGCTTGCTCTCTTTCTCACCAGCCTCTTGTGATTTTCTCTTGCCCTCCCTTTTGGGGAGCCTGAGGCCAAGAGTGGAGAAGCCATCCTGAAGCTTGTTTAAAAGTAAAGTGTGTCTCCATTTTATTTGGTGTCCCTGGAAATTCACAGAAGTGACCTTAAGTTCAGCTGCCCGCACAGGTTGGGGACAACAATTTACCATTCAAGCCATAATAAGATGTGTCAACTCTCTGATGCCAGAATGAGAAGAGCTCTACTCTAGATTGCAATAATCCATATGGATGCCATAGCTCTCCCCCAATTTATTTTTAGATAACAGCCATTGCTTTTTCCTTTATGGGCTGCCTGGTGGTTAAATCCTTGGAATATAGAGGAATCAGTATTATACAGAAATATAAAGAACTTTGATAATTTCCTTCATTTCTACTCAATATCTCTTTTTCTATAATAATTATTTTGTAAGAGTTTTCCATGTTTTTAGTAATGGCTCAGTTCTCCATGCTCCCTGAGTCCACTCTAGAATCTAGTTTATAATTTAGTGCCTTCTCTCCATTTTATTGAGTAACATTCTCCTATCCTCCAACTTCCAGAAATATGTTGAAATACCAATTTCTAAAATAATGTCCCCTTAAAATTCTCTTCCTTGCATTTGGTTTACATTTGTATATCTTTATTTCAGTGGGCTCGCAAAATGAATTCAAAGTGAAAATTCTCTGTTACCCTAAACTGAAACTTCTTACTCATTTTAAATACTACTTTGCTTAAATGAGATTTCATATTTTTTCTATAAATTAGATGCCATATATAGTAAATGCTCACAATATTACTCTCCAGAAAATTGGCAAAGGAGTAAATTCTTGTTTATATTTCAAATAATTAACTACGTGGCATTGGGCCAGTAGCTGAGTCTCATTTTTCTTGCCCAAATTGTTTGCGCAAGGATAGCTATTTAAAATGTGGATTATGTTCTTAAATATTTGGAATGACTCCAAATACAGAATCAGAGTAATTGTGAAAAGAATTAAGAGCAAAGTCAAAGTTTATGTTTTCTTAACTGCAGAAGACTAGAATTCTATTTCAGTGCTCATTATGGATTCCAGAATGAGTAGCACTTAGATCCCCATAGGAGAATTTAATAGTAACCGCTTTAGTGTAGAAATTGTAGTTGGCCAAATTTTCTGGGGAAATCACTCATATGTGTTGGTCCTTTAAATTATCTCTTCAGTTTTCTGCTTTTCATTTGTTCATAAGTCAGTTACTGATCTATCCCTGGGAACTGGAACTTTCTCTAGTGGCATCTCTGTTTTTAATTCATGAATGAATTTATGAATTCATGTATTGTTGGTGCAGAAGAAAGGCATTCCATAAGCCTCATTTGCTCTGAATTTGAGCATCTCAAAAATGCCCTGGCCAGATTTTTTTCTAATACATGTCATGTAAGCTTATTCTAATGAGTATGAGTCATGTGTAATTTATTGAACATAGTAGGGAAACAAATTTTGTTTTAAAATGAACAAAATTGGGTCACAGGTCAGACATGAATAACATCTGTATTGTCTTTTTTGGAATAGTTTTGTCATTTAATAATTGAAGTTTCTAATACAATTCCAGTCTTTTAAACATTAGCCATCTATATTGGATTTAGGGTGCAAAAATAGTGCAAATTTTCTACTCCAGTATTTTTGCTGTCAATATTAAGGCTTCAGATTTTTGTTGTGTATAGATAGGATTTTCCCATAACTAGAAACAGACGATGTTATAAAATTCCATCATAGAGAACTCATTTATGAGCTGATAGGGACTAATAATGACCTCTAACTATGCAACAGCAATAAGCATTTTGGACTTTCAAATTTACTGCACAGAAACATCTCTGTATAGTCATTTTAATTGAGTGTGATAAATATTTTTCTAAAATAGTCAAGTAGGAAATATGTAGAAACAGTAAATGCTTTAATTTAAGGACAGTGTAAAATATGAATTATCGTTAAATTGTTGAACTGAATGAGATTTTCTGCATACCTACTTTCAAACCTCCTACCAAGAGTTTGTAATATGCCCTCAAAATGATTGTAACACCTGACAACTTTGACATTTGAAAGAAAATTTTATATCTAAATAGAATTTGTATTGTTAGAATTTATTTAAGTTTATTCTCAGTTAAGTCATATGTGTAATGGAGATAATGATTTCTACTTTACAAGGTTGACATAGGCATTAAAAATGATTGTAGAAATGAGGTACTCACAAAATATCTGATATAGGGTCAACATAAATATATGTTTGCTATAACAATATTAATTACTACTATTATGCCAAATAAGAAGCAGTTTATTGGGCTGGGGATGTGGCTCAAGCGGTAGCGTGCTCGCCTGGCATGTGTGCGGCCTGGGTTCGATCCTCAGCACCACATACAAACAAAGATGTCGTGTCTGCCAAAAACTAAAAAAATAAAATAAAAATATTAAAAATTCTCTCTCTCTCTCTCTCTCTCTCTCTCTCTCTCTCTCTCTGTGTGTGTGTGTGTGTGTGTCTCTTTTTAAAAAAAAGTTGAGCAATATAGACATGGTCTAGCTTTAAAAAAAGAGGCAGTTTATTTTCACTTTTATTTGTTTATTAAATCACCTTGACCTTTTTTTGTTATAATACTCTGGTAGTGTATGGTATATGCCAAAACTTACACAAAAATATGGGGAAGGTAATGATTAATATGTAGCTTCTTGTCCTGAAGGAATTAGGAGACTGCTATTCACATAAACACAGCCAGACGGAGAGCATCAATGGTTCTGTACCTCAGAAAAAGAAGAGGCAAAAATCCCTTAAAGTGGTGAGAAAAGAAATATGGGATTTGAGATGGGCTCTAAAGAGTATGTAAGATTTCATGATATGGAGATAACAGGAAGGTTATTAAGGTAGAACTAAAAAGAATAAGAAAACCCATAAAACAGAATACAAGTGTATTGAGGTGAAGATCTAGTGAGCTAATCAAACTTGAATCCAGAAATTTCTAAAAGGAAAAAAAAATCTGAGTCACAGGTTAATTCTTATTATTTTAATAGAAGGTATATATATATATATATATATATATATATATATCATAAAACCAGCTTCTTATGCAAATATATACTTTAAAATATTCATAAATTAAAACAAAATCTGTAAAACCAGTGAAACTCCTATCAAGAGCATCACTGAAGTGCAATGAACAGAGTATGCATAACTAAATCACTGAGAAAAATTTTAAGTGAAAGCATAGGTCCTTTTGGACATTTCTGGCTGTACATTACCACATTCCCTGTAAAGCTCAGTTCTACCTTTATTGTGTACTGGAACAATTGGATAACCCTGTTTGTAGTGCACATGAAGATATCACAGAGCAGTCATTGATGCTATAACATTCTATTCATATTATCCAAGTTTCCAATTTCCTCTCATATTTCAAATAGTCCTACAGGGTGCCAATACAATCATAAAACAAATGAAAATTATGTAATGGGTGATCCTAAGAGTGATTACACATACACATACATAGAGAGGAAAAGCAAGGACAAAGAAGCCCAACAGCCATCAGCTGGGAGTTGACCTGGCTTTCATAGGGGGACCACGGCTCTTTCTATTAAACACAAACCATTTCAAAGAGCACCACCATCATAAAAGACAATCTGTGAACATGGTGGAACAAGGCAAAAATGAGACCATTTTATAACCATGTGTGAGCGCAGATTAAACAAGGCAGAGGTATGCAGATAAACCACCAAAAACTGATCCCACATGATTTTCTTACAGCTAAAGTCAGAGACTATGTCTTCCTTGCCCAATAGAGTTTCATTCCTCTCCATGTTCCTTTCATATCCTAGATGAAACTTAAGACTTCAAGTCACAGAACTGTCCACATATTCTGGAAGCATCCAATCCAAAGCTTCGATATAACCTACTCAAAATTCCAACACAGATCTAAGTCTATAATTAGCCCATCTAAATATCCCTTTACCAGTCTCCATGTTGTATGGTCTCTCTTATTGTAAGAAACACCAATAAACACAATTTTGTTTATAGTTGTGGTTTTTTCTAGTTATTTTTAGCTATTATGAATTAGATAGTTAGAGAGAAAGAGAGAGAGAGAGAGAGAGGTATATATCCACATGTATAGATACCTGTCTGTAGATAAGGAGATAGGTAAGCTAAACATGCACATATATATAAACATACATGCATAACTACCTATATACAAATGTATATATATATATATATATATATATATATATATATATATATATATATATATTGTATATGTAATGTATATATATATATATATATATATATATATATATATATATATATATATATATATATATATTCATGCAAAGGTTGTAATTCTCTCAAAATCCCAAATAATAGAGGTCAAAAATATGAATACTTAGAGAAATTAATTGACCATCCTAACATGATGGCCTGAAAGTTCTGATCAAAAACTGTACCCTGGAAAATAAAAAGCAGGCAACTCTAATACAGAAGGGGCAGAAACAAGTGTTAGAAAAAAATGGTTTATTTATATATTCATGCGAATTTTGTCTCCCCAGTACTTTCATATAAGCATTCTATTTCTATTTCAAGTATTCATTTTGGTCACAATCCATTTCAGCTTTTTGACTCTGGATGCTTCCCACACAGAGGATTGAAGTCTTTTTTATTCAAAAGACACATGTTGACATTTTGTGAAGATATGATCTATACAATATTTTTCTATAACAGAAAGTGCATTACTACACTAGTGTAAAAGAGAAATGTAGACATAATCACCTTTCACTTAGTTATACCAAAGTAAACACAGAATTTTTAAAGAGAATTGATTCATGAAAATTATTATTTTACCTCTCTCTCCAACCAACTATTAATCATAGGCAGTAAACAAATCCTGCCTTACCTCATGATGAAGCAATAGCAAACTATTAGCAACTCACATTCTATTTTAGGACACAATGACCCTAAGCTCTTTTTTCAACTTTTTGTTCATTATCTGTCATTCAGATTATCAATTGTTTTAACCATTATATATCCAATAATGTTTTTAAAAATACTAAATTCAAAATTTAAACTCTGCTACTACATACAAGATCCAAGTAAACTTCTAAGCTAGGGAAGTTAGATGTTTAAATTTTGAAGTTATAGTAAGATAATTAATGGCCAAGATTAGTGGCACACACCTGTAATACCAGAGGCTAGAGAGGCTAAGGCAGGAGGGTCCCAAGTTCAAAGCCAGCCTCAGCAACTTAGTGAGGTCTTATGCCCCTTAGAGAGACCCTGCCTTAAAATAAAATATTTTAAAAAGGGGTGGGGATGTGACTCAGTGGTAGAGTTCCTCTGGGTTAGGACTCCAGTAGCAAAAAGAAAAAAAAAATGTTAACACTTTGGAAAACATGTAATACATGTAAAAACTGGTAGAGGGGCTGAAGATATAGCTCAGTTGGTAAAGTGCTTGCCTTGTATGCACAAGACCCTAGGTTCAATCCTCAGCACCACAAAAAAAAAAAAAAAAAAAAAAAAACCTGGTAGGATTTTCAAGTGGCAAAATATGGTCAATGATGAGGTGTCAGAAAATGGGATTAAGGACATAAACACTCAGAAATTGAAGACTGAAAATACATTAGCAAACACCAAAAATCCATTTATCTCACGAAAAGAAAGACAAAACAAAATTCCAAAGGTCAGTGCAAAGACCAAGAGCCAATATTCTTTTTCCAAACAGGAAATGGGCTGATGAGCTGATGATTATTATAAAGATTCAAGTGTCAGACAGTGAGAGTAAAACCAGGTAAGCTCCTGTACCTCTAAGTTCTCTGGTATTGGGCAGTGGAGACTAAGTTAAGGGTTCCAGGGAAGAAGGCATCCTATCTAATAAGACCAACCTAATAGAAGCAATGCTACATCAGAGATTTACTTGCTTTAGTTTTTTTCACAGTCATCTTTATCTTTGAGTCAGAAATGTTCTCAAAATCTAAATTAGAGTTCTGTCTTTAAGACATCCAATAGATGAACTTGGTCTTGACCACTAGAAACAAGCAGTCTAGGGCAGAGATGGGCATATCTATAAAATACAATTAGGAATTTATTCAAATAGCTATTACAATTATATACACATTCAGACTTTGCTATAAAAGTATTCCCATTCAAGTGGAAATAACAGGGATTAATCAGTATAATTCAAAAGTACAAGATTCACTCCCATGTCTCCTAATTACAACTACCAGTTGATCTATCTGACTTCATTTCAAAGTAAGTTGTTATATTATTAACTAAGTACTAAGATCCTCTCGGTTTCATGACTTCTAATGGCAGTGACACAAATTTGGAAAAAACTAATTAGCTGAGGCATCAACAATTAGCATCAACAATTAGCTTTGTAACACAAGACATTTAAATTTGAGCTTTATGTTCCTAACTGCCTATAGCTAAGTTGAGGTTTTTAAAGGGTCACATCATTTCAAAATTGGAAGAAATTTTGGATCCCAGGGGACATTTAGAAACGTTTGGAGACATTTTTGATAGTCACAACTAGGAAGCAATAAGCTGCTGTCATCTGAGGTCAGGGATGCTGCTAAACATCCTAAAATACACAGGAAACCGGCCAGAAATAAGAGTTATATGGTCAAAAGTGTTAGCAGTGCTCAGGTTCAGAATCACTGGGTTACAATAAGGAAGAATATATAATAATTGTGCTGTTAAATGGAAAATATTTCTTAGTGTGGTGATTTGACCCCTTCCCATATTTAATATTTTCTTCTGTGTTCTTAGACTCGCTATGTTGATTTCTATTTAGTTCTAAGATAGATTTTTGCATACAAATTCAGATTAACCAAGTCTGACTCCATGGAATTAAAAAAAAATAGGAAGCCAAAGCCAGCCTTTAAATAAAAATTAAAAAAAATAATTTTCAATATTAAACATCAGATTTAATGCTTCAGCTTTGATAGAGAAAAAAGGTAGAGAGGGGGCACATAATAAGACCAATTATTAGAGAAAGACATGCTCTTTTGTCATTAGAAAATGAAATAGGTCTACTGAACAAATAATCTGAAGAATAAAACACATTACATAAATCAATTATTGTGATACATAGTACCATTCAATCCATCACAGAACCCAGTGAGATATATTAAGTGTTTATATTAAGCAGTATTGCCATACAAATAAGAGTAAACCAAATGGCATTTTCAAATTTGTCTCTGTGTCAAAATGCATATGGTCAGCATGCAGAAAAGTTTGCCCTCATACTATGGATATTAGCATGAATTTAAACCACACTTTAATATTCTAGTTTTCCATTCTATAACTAGGCCAGGCTGAATAACAGTATAATATGCAAATAAGTATACATTATCAGAAAAATTGATTGAGCCCATAGGATTAATATATTGCACCATAATAGAAACCCAAATGTCCATATTCATTAATGAACCAAATGAGCTGGGCACAGTGGTGAACCCCTATAATCCCAGCAGCTTGGAAGACTGCGGCAGGAGGATCGTGAATTCAAAGCCAGCTTCAGCAAAAGCAAGATGCTAAGCAACTCAGTGAGACCCTGTCTCTAGATAAAATGTCAAATAGGGCTGGGGATGTGTCTCAGTATTCAAGTGCCTGGAGTTCAATCCTGGTACCAAAATAAAGAAAAAGAAAAAGAACCAAATAAGTTGACATTGATTATTTCTGTGACTAAAAATGTTGGAATGATCACATAGTTTGAGTTAACCTTAACAGCTATTGTGCAAGTTAAGGTTAAATATGTAATACACTTTTCTCATTATGCCCCCACACCCAACCCTCCCTGTTAAAGAGAAGGACAAAACTTGCTCTGGATTCAGAAGTTATGAATGTGGAGCCTTGCATACACAATATGAGGCTTTTATAAATAGATTCTGTTAATTCAAATCACTTCATAGTCAAACACCTCATTTAGAGATGTCTTTTTAGAATTCTTATTCTGGTTAAAAACATTTATTAGAATAAACCCTGTGAAACTGCTAATCTATAGGCATAACTGTCCAATATCAATATACTCAAATGATTCAATATATTCTCCACTTTAATAACAATTTAACTCTGCTTCTGTCTTTGCCTTCTATACATTCAATGTAAACAGAGAAGTTATTTATTTAAAAGATGAATATTGTATGTTCTCACATTTTGGCCATACATTTTATTTTGCATTATAATGAGGCATGTTGTATTAAGGATCATGAAGTATGAGAAAAGATGAGAAGAGGCCTGTTTTGTGTTTTGACATTTGCATATATAAAAGGTTTTCTGAGCTACTACAATCTACTATTTTAGACAAGATATCACGATTTATTATGTATTATCAAAAATTGGTCTAACTGAAATTTTTCATTATTCCTAATGTGAACTATATTTTACTCATTTGTACTTCAAAAATTTCAAAGATATATTCATTTGATTCTTTCTCTGAAGGCCTATAATGGTCTTCATCTTCTACTCTATATTTCCTCATATAATTGTATCCTGTATGTTTATTCACACACCTTTTTTCTCTACTCATAGCTATACTAAAACAGAAGAACATAGTCCTTTAATTTTTATATTGTCCTCTACTAACATATAACAAAATACATAGTCAATAATACATTTAACAGTGAATGACTATGTAAAATAATTTTTCCAATGACAAGAGAACTAAGGTTTTTAGATCCTGTTGTTTGAAGGAAGTTTAAAAAAAATGAAAGAGGTTTGATTTGTGGACTTATTTGGAGAAAACATAATGGACAAGAGTGTGAAGCAGCACCTCAACATGTGTCATTTTAAAGGGTGCTTCTATTATGGGCTTTATCGGGATATTTTTAAAACTTGATGGAGAAAATGTTATATCAAGGGCAAGCTTTTCTCACTATGCCCCCACCCCCAACCCAGCCTTAAAACCTGAGAGAAGAGCAATGTTAAGTTATCAGGAATGCTCTTACGAAGTGCAGTACAAACTGAAGAATTTGTCCACTGACTAAAATTATTATTTCTCCAGGAGACAGGACAACTGTAGATGACTCAATGATTGACAAGCTACTTCCTGTCACGTGTGCAGAATCTCTTAAATCATGACTCTTGTTGAATTTAAGATTATTTACTTGATGCCTGCTCATTAAATAAAATTAAGACAACAAAAATTATAATAAAAGAAAATGACATGAGCTCTTACTTTCCAACAACAAACACCACTAATGCCTTGTGGTAATTCCTTTTCTATCGTATGTGTGCAGATAGGTGCACAGATAGCTATGAAAACTGTGTAGAGAAATAGGTACCAAGAGGAAGAGTTTGAAAGTGTGATCACAGTGGAATAAAAATAAAAGAGCAAAAGCATCAGAAAAAAATCTCAAAAACCCATGTTTTGCTTTTCCCCTACATATTTTAAATACATCATACATTAAATATTTCCTTTGCTATGAAAATTTTTGAACAGTTTAAAGTTATTCCTTTTCATGCATGTAGTTGTCTATTGTTCCTAATAATAGGTTGCTTCATATGCTTTACTATTGAAACTCATGGTACAGCAAATAGCATATACAAAAAATTATGTTTGCATAATGAGTATTTACATAATATAGCTTCTTAAAAACACAGTTTTGGTAATTATTTTGAATTAATAGATTGGATTCCTTCAAATTATTAAATAAATGACCAAATTATTTTCACAAAAATGATAGATGCCCATTTATACTTCTAGAAATAATGACAATCTCACTATACTCTTCCCAGCATTGAACATTATTAGACTTAAAAAATATGTGTGCCAACTTGATCAACATAAAGATCTGTTTTGAGTTCTGTGATGTTAATGTTTTTGATTAGAGCTCTGTGCATTTAAGACCTACTGCACTCCCTCTTTACATGGAAGAGAAAACACATGTCTTTCTACACAAACCTTCAGCATCATGTCACTGGCTGTCTCAAAGCTTTCTGGAAGTAGTAATTTTTTTTTTTCTACTAGATGTACAAGGTGTGAGTCTATGTGATTCTAGGTGAGAAAAAGCAGAGAGAGAAAACAAACCATCACAGGAAAAATATCCATGCTATAAAAATGTAATTGTCCCATTTGATGAATTATTTATATTACCTGATACAAGGGAAAAAAAGAACAAAATATCTTTATTTCTTCCTAGGAGATGAGGCTGCTATTTTATGAAGTGGAAAATGCATGACTGGGACACCATTTGTTTAACATCATCATTGGAAAGGTTACTTTTAATTTTCTAAGCTATGAATTTCAAATTTTCTTATCTTCACAAAATCTCCAGAGGAAAATTGAGATACTGCAGATAAGCTTTTGATCACAGGCATATTCAGCTACAAGTATGAAACCAGAACTATAAGTTTCATCAAAAACAGCTTTATTTTTTCTCCAATAATAAGAGTTCTAGACATCTGCAGTCACTGACACATGCTCAGCTGCTGAATGATGTAAAGCAGAAGTTGGAAAATAGCATTTCATTGCAACCAAGAGTTGTCTTCTTTTCCTGCTGGATACAGTGGTTGTGCGTCCATGTGTTTTTAGCTGGTTTGTCATGTGTTTTGGCAAATAAAGTTTTATTGCAACATAACTGTACCCAATCATCCAACTATTGTGTATGAATGCTTGCCACAATATAGCAGTATAGAGTTTTTGTGATCTATGGCATAGACCACAAAATGTAAAATGCATATCACCTGGACTTAAAAACAAAAAAGGTTGTCACCTGCTAATACAAGGTATGCAATGTATGACCTCTCTGTGGTCTCTTGTTCTTTCCTCCCAGGACTCAAAATGGCAGCTATGGCCAGCCAACAGCATCATGGAGGAAAAAAAAAGGAAGAGGCATCCCAGGAGATCCCATTAGTTCTCTTCTTATTTCACATTACCCAGACCATGGCATATGGTACCACTAGTATGGGAAAAGCCTTCAAAATGGGCATCTTTATTTCAAGCAAGAAGGAGTTGAAAATTTCTGATGTTCTGCTCTGTAAATAATGCCTACAATAGGCTGCTAATAATTTCAAGCCAAAAAAGCTCAGTGGCTGTTTTATTATGGCTTAAGCTCACTTGTTTCTCCTCCTATGCATGTAGTTATTTGAGCAACATCATTAGCAAAAAAAAAAAAAAAAAGAAAAAAGAAAAAGAAATACCTAAAATATTTTAAGAGACAGGAATGATCATTACTGGTTGTTTCTGTAATTTTCTAGATTGTTAATAATTCATGTAGATATCAGCTTCCTTCTGAACAGAGGTAAAGTCCTTGGACTTTATATGTTATCAAATGCAAGAAACCTGAAAGATGGAGAGAAGAAGGCAGACCAATAAAAATCTGGGGGCTCATGAAAGAACATATCAGTGAGTTCTTTAGTTTTATGTTTGCACCCTATAACTGAAGCTAGGCGCTGGAGACTTAGGAACCAGAAATAACATCAGGTATAGACAAAAAGAATGAAAGGAAAGTCTGCTGTCTTATTCAAAGAACCATAAAAAGTCAGCAAAAGAAAATTTAAGACAATAAATATTCTAATTCAAATAAATATCAAAAAAAGCATGGGTCTCATATCACCACCACTCACACATTATATGGCAAGAGAGAACTTGGACTTCCACTTCAATTCACTACACATTAAAAATAAAGCCCCACAATTCCTCTGTCACGCTGGTGTCAGAGGCAAGGTAAGGTTCTGGGGTCTTTCATCTCAACTGAGCAATAATGAAGGGCCAACCCTCATCATCAGCCTGAACTTCCACTCTTACTTATGAAACTGAGCTGTTTCTCCTCCTTCAGACTGGAGTGGAAATGAGAAGAAGCATGGCTTTAATCAACACCTTTTGAATAAGAAGCCAACTTCAAGCAGTGTCATGGGAAGCCACAGGGGTAGCCAAAACAAGATGTCCATGCTTCTGTGAGCATATCAACAGAGACCCAGTGAAGATGCTGCACAACCAGACCCATCCAGAATAACCACATACCTCCCCACCCAGAGTGTAAATGGAGACCAAGTGGGAAATCTGGATTTCTACCCTCCTGTGACAATAATGATAATATACTTCTCCTGCTGGAGACATGCAGAGAAAGTCTCTAGAACAGAGTCCATCACACAGCATAATCTCCCAAATGTTTAATCAATACATATTGGTTTGTCACACCACACACCAAGAAAATCAAAATCTGAATGAAAAAAACAATCAACAGATACCAACACCAAAGATGACACAGATCGCTGATTATTAAAAAGATACTTTTACTATACTAAGATTCCATCTCATTCCAGTCAAAATGGCAATTATCAAGAAAACGAGTAACAGTAAATGTTGGTGAGGATATGGGGGAAAGGGTACACTCATTCATTTTTGGTGGAACTGCAAATTGGTACAACCACTCTGGAAAGCAGTATGGAGGTTCCTCAAAAAACTAAGAATGGAACCACCACTTGACCAATTTATCCCACTCTTTGGTATATATCCAAAAGATTTTAAATCAGCATACTCCAGTGACACAGTTACATCAGTGTTTATAGCAGCTTAATTCATAATAGCTGAGCTATGAAGCCAATATGCCCTTCAACAGATGAATGGATAAAGAAATAGTGATATATATATATATATATATATATATATATATATACACACATATGCATGTACACAAACCACTATTTCTTCATCCATATATATGTATATATGTGTGTGTGTGTGTGTGTGTGTGTGTATATATATATATATATATATATATATATATATACACACACACATATACACTTACATATATGAGTGTGTACACACACACATAATGGAATATTACTCAGCCATAAAAAATATTTTTTTTTTACATTTGTCAGTAAATGAATGGATCTGGAGACTATCATTTTAAGTGAAATAAGCCAATCCCAAAAAGCCAAAGGAAGAATGTTTACTCTGATGTGTGGAAGCTAACCCACAATAAGCAAGAGGGGAGGGGAAGAACAGAAGCTCAATGGATTAGACAAAAGAGAATAAAGGGAATATAAAAATAGAGAAGACAGTAGGATTAATCTGACATAACTTTCCTATGGACGTATGTGAATAGACCACAGTGAATCCCACCATCATGTACATCCACCAGAATTGGGCACTAACTAAAATAAGATATATTCCATGTGTGTATAATTTTATCAAAATGGACATTCTGCCATATATAGTTAAAAAGAATCAATCAAAAAAAAACACACACACAAAAAAAGAAATAAAGTGATAACCTATTGTTTAAAAAAAGGTGTCTTTCAAACATCCATGATAAAAGGCTTAACCATCAAGTACAAATATGCTTGGAACAAATGAAAGATTGGAATCTATGGAATGATATAAAAGACATAAAAGAAAGGAGAACCAAACAGAAATTTCAGAACATAGAAATACAATAATTAAATAAAAGACTTAATGAATTTACTTAGGACATAGAAAAGAATTAGTTAACTTGAAGGTAGAAGAGTAGAAATGTTCCAAACTGAGACAGAGGAAAAAAGTATAGGAAAAATCTTGAACATTAGGAAACTGTGAGATATAACAGAAGATCTGATATTTGTATCATTGGATTCTCAGGAGAAAAGATAATGGGTTGAAAAAACATCTTAAAGTAAATAATGGATGAAGTTTTCCTGACTTTGGCAAAAACACATACTTACAAGTTGAGAATTCAAGTGAACCCCTATCACGATAAACCAAAAGAAATACACAGCAAGCTACTTCATAGTTGAACTGCTGAAAACTAAAGAAAATAAATAATCTTGAAAAATAGCTAGAGAAATGATGCATTAACTAACTGGGGGATGGATGACTCAAATTACAGCATATTTCTCATCAGAAAACTGGGGATCAGGAGAAAATGATAAAAAATATTTTCAAGTACTGAAATAAATCAACTTTCAACTCAGGATTTTACATCTAGCAAAATAAACTTGAGGAATGAAGGGGTAATAAAACATTCTCAGATGAAGGAAAGGTAAGAATAAAGGGGATTTTTCAACAGCATATCTACCTGACAAGAGGAGCTAAAGAAAGTTCTCTAATCAGAAACAAATAATAAAAGGAAAAGTCTCAGAACATCAGGAAACAAAAAAATTAAAATAAAATAAAATGAAGAATAGAAGATCCAATAGATAATTAAATACAATTAACTTTCCTTGTCTCCTTGCATTTACAAATTGATGTTTGATAGGGGAAACAAATATAATGCAACTGTGTAACCTGATTGTCAATACATGGAGAAAAAATACTAGAGGCAACTGCATTATAAATGCAGAAAGATAATGTGAGATGAAGTTTTAAAACTTCACTTTAACTACTTAAGTGACAGTCACAGTAGACTGTAGTGTTATATATGTATAGTTGCAATACCTATAGTAACCACAAAATGATGAGACTGAATGTCAAAACACTACAGAAAAATCCAAAGGAAATTCTAAAAAAAAAAATTCAAATACCCCTCATAAAGGAAGAAAAAAGAAAAAAATGGGGGACTATAAAATATAAAACAATAAAATGCCAAATGTAAGAACCAAAATATCAATAATTATATTTACATATAAATGGCCTAAATAAATATTACCAGAAAGTTATTAGAATAGCAGCTTTTGTCAAATGACCTAACTTTATGCTATCTATAAGAATTTCACCTCAAATAAAACAATATAGGTAGGTTTAAGACAAAAGGACAGAAAAATATATAACATGCAAAAATTCAAAAGAAACAAGAAGTGTCTATGTAAATATCATATCAAATAAGCTCCAGAGCAAAATAACAAAAATAATGAACAAATACACTACCAGGACCACAGGGATATTATAAAATAATAAAATAGTACACCAGGAAATCAACCATCCTACACACACATGCACCAAATAAGAGTGCTCAAAGTATGTGAAACTAATCCTGATATATAAAACTAACATACAAAATTAAAAGAGGGAAATCAAATCCACAATTGTGATTGGCAATGTCAAATCTTTTGGCTCAAAACTTGATAAAAATAACCAGGCAGTAAATCAACAAGGATATTGAAGAATTAACAACTACCCATTGACTAATGTGATGTCATAAACCTCTGTAAAACACTCCACCTGACAACAGAAGACACATCCAAATATCCACAGGACACAGAACTATTGTCATAAACTTTAGTTAACCCACGCCATGACAAACCATACCCTAACCACAAAATATACCTGCCAAAATTTAAAATGATGGAAATCATGCAGAGAGTGTTCTCCAAATTAAGTATAATTAAACTAGAAATCACTGACAGAACGGTAACAGCAAAATCTCCAAACACATGAAAGCAAAACTTTTTCAATAGTTCCTGGTTCAAAGGTCTAAAGGGAAACTTGAAAATATGCTAAACTGAAACAAGATGAAAATATAACATCAAAATTTTGGGGAAGAAATGAAAGGGGTTTTGAAATTTATAGCAGTATACATTTACACATGAAAATTAGAAATATCTTGAAATAATCTAAGCTCATACTACAAAAACTAGAAAAATAAAAATGAAGTAAACCCAATGTAATAAGAGGAAGGAAGTAACAGAGAAAAATTGGAAAAGAATGAAATTGAAAACAGAAAACCAATAGAAAAGAGAAATCTGCTCCTTTAAAAAGGACAATAAAATTGACAAACTTGTAGAGAAAGTGACAAACAACAGATAAGAAATACATTACTAATTTCTGAAATGACACACATTTTATTACTGCAGACAATGTGGACAATAAAAAGATAACAAGAAAATACTGTGAACAATTCTACAAACATAAATTTGACAACTTGGATGCAATAGAACAATCCCTCCTACAGCACAGACTACCACCATATTCCCAACATGAAGTCTTTCATTTGGATTGCTCTATAATTACAAATTAAATTTATAATTTCAAAAATCCCCAAACAAAAAGCCTTGATCCCCAGATGGTTTCACTGGTGATTTTTGTGAAATGCTCAAAGTAGTTTCAAGGTTCGTTCTACCCAATTACTTCCAGAAATCATAAGAAGAGGGAATAATTTTCCAGTTACTTTTATGAATATAGTATTTCCTTGATACTAAAACCAAAGACACAAAAAGACTTCCAACTAATATCCCTCATTGACATAGGAAAATAAACATTGTTTAAAATATTTGCAAATGAAATTCAATAACATACCAGAACGTGTACACTGTGATCAATGCGGGGGTTTGTTCTAGAAACACAATGTTGACTCATCACTTGAAATTCAATCAATATAAGGCATCACATCACTAGGCTAAAGAAGAAAGCATGTGTTCATGTCAATCAACATAGGAAAAGCAATGACAAAATTCAACAATGATTCATGCCTAAAAATTTCAAAAACAGTAATTGAGGGAAAATTTCCCTGTCCCCATAATCAGGAAAAATGCAAAGATGTCCATATCATCATTGTTGTCCAGCAGTTACTATGTAGATTCTAGTGAGTTCAATAAGGCCAGTAAATGAAGTACAGATATTGCAGATCAGAAAAGAATAAATTAAATTGCCTCTTTCACTGATGATTTTAGCAATGTAGAAAATCCCAAAGAAGTTGGGTGGGGGGAAGAAGAAAGCAAAACATCATAAAACTAAGTACAGTATTACAGATTACAAAATGAACATATAAATGTCAATTTTGTCTATTTACTAGTAGTGAACTTGTTGAAACCAAAATTTTTAAAAGAAATTTTTATAATTTTTAAAAATTGTAAATCTTGCAAAACACATATAGGACATGAATGTTAAAAACTATGGGAAAGATGTGACGTTTTCCCAAATAAATATGTAGTTAGTACGTGTCAATATCTCAGCAAGATCTCCCTGAAGATATATGCATAACTATTCTAAAATTTATGTGAAAGGCAAAGGAAGTATATAACTAAAGCCATTTTGAAAAAGAGAAATAAAATGGGAAGAATTATTTCCACCCAATTTCAAGACCTGTTATTTAGTGGTACTAATCAATGCCATGTGGAATTAGCAGAGGAAGAAGCAACACAAGTTGAGAGAACTTGATAGAGGACCCAGAAATAGTTCAAAGAGCACAAAAAAATGATTTTTACAAAATTGCAAAGTGAATCAATGGAAGATAGTCTTTTCAACAAAGCAAAGAAGTTGGGTATTCAAAGCTAAAAACCTGAATCCTAATCTGAATCTTACACCTTATACCAAAGTTAAACTAAATAGGCCTTAGGTCTAAATGTCAAGCATAAAACTTTTGGATAAAAATGTAAGAAAAATATCTTCAGGACCTAGAACTCTATACCAAGTATATTATGCATAAAAGGAACCATTTGTAAACTGGAGATCCTCAAGACTAAATTACTTTGCTCCATAAAACACTGTTAAAAAAATGAAATGACAAGCCATAAATTGAGAGAAAATATTAACAACCACATGTTTATTTAAAAGACTCACACCTATAATATTTAACCTGTATGTGCTTGCTTTACTGTTATATCCTTGTAAATTAAGAAAAAAAGACAGCATTTTTAACACCTTTGTGTTTTGGTGAATCAAAGCAATACAATACTATTAATTTATCTCACAAATACCTTATGTTTAACCAGTTGCAAGCCTCAGTTCAGTCTAAGCTTTTTATTTTCATGTATTTTGGTTCTGCTTAGTATTTAGCCTCATAAAGCTCCACTGGACTGAAACCAGGTTGTGAAGGCTGATAATGAGTCTTTCTGAAAACTCATGTGCAATTACCAAAACTAACTTTGTTATACTTCTGACCCTGACATTAAGCTGAGGACTGAATTTGAGGGATCTGTGATGGCTTTCAGAAGCTTTTTGTGTTTATCCACCTTTCTCTGAAAGAGCAGCTGCATCAAATTCCAGAAAACAAACTTCTGAACCATGAAACCACTAGGCACGGGGTGAGTTGGGCCAACAGTCTATTGGAAAGAGAATTATAAATTCAGACAGCATTGCTTTGGCACTATTCAAATTTGAAGCATATTCTATGGCTCATAATTAAAAGCACAAATATATTTACATCACTAGGGAGCACAGGTTCAATTGTTAGTAAAGGTTGAGTCAATCCTAGAGCCTGGGTCTAATGAAAGGTTTAGTAAAACAGTGATGACCTAGCAAAGAAAATGTTTCATTATTTTATTAGAGTGTTTAAGGCCAATGGAATACTGGGTTTCTTTTCTGTTTCTGCTAAAAATTTGCTGAACCTCTCTACTAATATGCAAAGAAATGGCTCACTTTTTTACCTTCTGGTGTAACCATGACCTTCTCCAAAGGCACTGTAGGGACCTCCTACTCTGACTCTGGGTTAGCCATGTGGCTTGATTTGGCCAATGGGATTTTAGCAGTTATAACACAGTTATAACACAAGCAGAGGGCTGAAAAGTGATTGCATGGCTGGGGTTTTTCACACTCCATCTTCTAAGATTTTCATGAGAACTTCCTAGGCTAATCTGCTAGATAATGAGAGAGATGTGGCAGACTGCCAAGTTAGCACAATCATTCCAGCTGAGACTATGGAGGTCTGCCAGCAGCCAGTGAAGATCCTGTCTCATGAACTAGCTCAGTCACAATGAGCAGAGCTTCTGCCTACATGCCCCAAAGCTACTTCAGGCAAGTGAGCCAACCCAGCCCAGATCAGCTGAACTTCTCCACTTCATCATGAGCCAAATAAACATTCATTGCATGTGTCACCTAAGGTAGTATTTGAGTGTTACACAGCATTATTATGGCATTAGATAACTAATACAACCGTCTCATCTTTTGAACAGATTTCAAAGAGCCTTTGTACTTTCTACAAAGTTAGTAGGATGTAATAAGGATGTTGGTATCATAGAAGAATTCACAGGATCTTAAGTGAGAAGACTGACTCTGAAAGCTAAATCTGTTACTTACCGGTTTTGTGACACATAGAAAATTATTTAAATTCTTTACATAAGCCAACTGGGTAATTGTGTGGATTAAAAGATATGTTATGTCAAACTTGCTGTGACCTTGGGCGAGTTACTTAATCACTTTAATCTTGGCTTTCATTAGCAAAATGAGATTTACAATGGTTGTTACCCCTACAGAGTGATTGTGAAGGTTAAAAGAAAAAAAGAAGAAGAAAGAATATAAAGCATTTCACAGAGAGTTTGACAGTAAGAAAAGGCTAAATGTTAAAATTATTATTATATGCTAAAAATTATTTTTAGTATTAGTTATGCTTGTACTTTTGACAACAAAAGTGAGGCATTGTGGCTAAAAGATCATTAGTAAAATGCACTTGTTCCTCAAGGACTCCTTCAGGGTCCTGGGTGAATGAATCCATGTCCTGTGGCTTTCTTTTATTAGTACAAGCAAGTTGCTTGATTACAAATTAGCTAATTGTCACTTTGGAAGGTGAAAGTCTTCATAAGGGAATGAATTTAAAAATCTGGAGGTTTAAATGGAAAAAGGTAAAGAAAATAGAGAGGTAAAGAACCTCTGCTATCCAGAGGAGCCATGAAAAATGCCAAGTAGGAGGCTTTAAGATGTTGTAAGGATGAGACTCAGAGAGGAAAAGACCATCCTGAGCATTAAGATGCTGAAAAATGTGGGATAATTTTATATGATCCTGGTGATTTATTCTAATGAAAGTTTTAAAGTTGGGAATCTCTGAAATGGTGTAACTTTCTTCTATCTCCAATAAAATAAAACAATTTGAACAATGTGTAGTGCTTCGAAGTATCACATGGATACTCAAAATGGACATCCGTTTGACAGACAATTGGTATTACAAATAACACAGGATATCAGCCTCCAGAAAGCCTGCACTGGTAGCAATTTAAGTTACAAGGACGAGTATCCAGAATTGACTGTAATAGGAAAGGAGGAGTAAGAAGACACACAGAGCTCAGCAGAACAGATACAGGGGAGAAATTCTTTTTCACTAAAAAGTGTCAACAACTCAAGTTGCTGAAGGAAGAACAGAACCACAACAGTCAATCAGCAAACAAATGGCAATAGCTAACCAGGAACCAATGAACCTTTAGATAGGATTTTTCCATTTTTCTTATCTAGAGATAATAAATATCAATATCTTGGGATTTTTTTAGAATTTGCTTATGATAATAAATGGTATACCTTCTATGGGTTGAATCTGGAGTATCCTCCAATAGCCCATAGCCTGAGTCACTATTGAGAGGTGGTGGGACTTTTAAGATGTGGAAACTAATGGGAAGTTTTCAGGTCCCTGGAGGCATGCCTTAAAGGGGATATTGGGCCTCTGGCCTTCTACTTTCTCTTTTTTTACTTTCCAGCTATGAGGTGGTCACTTTTCTCTGCCATTCACTCCAGCCATGATGGGCCTTACAGGACCAAAACAATGGTGCCAACCAATTATGGACTAAAACCTCTAAAATTTTGAGCCAAAATAATTCTCCTCTCTTTCTAATTTAATTATCTCAGATGTTTATTATAGTAACAGAAAACTGACCAACACAGGTCATTTGTAAGAAATCAATACCTAACTGGAACATCTTTTATACATCTGAAAATTAGTCCAACATACCCAAATTCCTCCAACCAATGGTACCATGAACATCAAGACCTTTTAAGATTGAAAAAAAAAAAAAATATATATATATATATATATATAATTGCTTCAGAGAGTAAGAGACTGATTCTGAATCAAAGTACATAAGTAAGAATAGTCTAGAAGGTGAAGAGAATAACTAAGATAATTAGAAAAATTCTGTGAACAAGAGAATAAATTATAAGAAAAGTGTCACAGGGAGGCAGATGATTTAAAGAACTGTAGTCACCGTGTTTCATAAGTTCTGTATAGCTTGGTTAATAAAAAGAGACTTACTCTGTTACTACTGTGATGGTGTATCCAAAAAATATCACCCCTCCAGATAGACATACTACCTTCACCTAATCACACACGAAGAATTGATTTCCTATGTCTACCTTTAGAATTTCTTGCTGAACAGGTCTAACCTTTCCCTACATTTGATAGAGTAGTTACATTCAAAGCATCTAAAAGTAAACACAAAAGAGTCCTCCATCCTAGTCCCAGAGCTGCCAACAGCAAGAACTTGGGTATTCAATTCTTCCTTGGAGAAGGCAAGGGAGTTCAACTAAAGAGATATTATTTGTTAGCAGGTTTGTGACTGGAAATATTGCTATATAAAAAGTTTGCAGAAACAAAAGCAATAATAAAACGGACTTCAACAGAGCACAACCATTCTTTTTATAAATATACAGACACCCCAGAATTTTTTTTTAACCATAAAAAATTACCATATATGTCAATATTTGGGTGCTGTAGACCTAGAAAACCTTTTTTTCCAGAAATGCTATAATACTTACACTCTCATTTCTCTCCAGAAAATATGCAAACAAATGTAAGCAGTAAGCCCACTAATGCATTAAATGTTTAATTCAATCAACATATTTTTGAAACTTGCTATATACCAGGTCTTGGTCTGGAGTAGAGAAAACTATTACAACCAAAAACAAAATATCAACCCTCATCAACTTAAATTCTAATGAGAACTGAACAAATATTAAAATTTTAATTAATGTGTGTGTCTGTATGTGCATATATATGTATTAGGAGATACAAGTGTTTTAGAGAAAAACAGAATAACAGAAAGTCAGAAGTGTTGGAAGAAGGCTCCAATTTTCTCAGCTATCATTGAGACATGACCTATGAGAAAAAAAAATCTATAAGAGGTGAGAGAATGGAGATTTTTCTCAGCAGGAGGAGCAGTGAGAGGCAGGTACAGGCCCATTTGTTACAGAATCAGCAAGTCAGCTGGTATGGCTAGAATAGTATGAGTGAGGGAGAGAGAGATAGGAGATGAGGCAGAGAAGAAATGGAAGGCTTATCAGGTTGAAGCTATCAGACCTAAAAACATCTTTGGCTTTTAGTATGATCTAATCAGGAAGACTCTCTCTAGTTTATAAGGGAAACAACATATTATAAACCATGATTTTTTTTTTTTGCAGGTTTTTTCTGTCGACTGTCGTGAACATAGACCAGACTGGCTTGGCATAGATGTTAGAAGGTTATTGCCACAATACGGACAAGATATTAGAGGAGAATAGACTGGTATGAAAGTTGTAGCTATAGGAATAAGTGATATTTTCTGAATATATTTGGAAGGTAGAACTGACAGTATTAGCAGAAAGGTGAGATCTAGGGATATGATAGCAAAACAAGATTTAAGAATGACTATGAATTTTTTGACATAAAAAACTAAAAGGATGATTTTCTGTTCATTAAAATGGGGTATACAGGGATAAGAACATTTTTTGTCTGGCTGGGAGGATGAGCAGTCAATCAAATGTCTGGGTTTTAATAGAGTAAATTTGGCAAACCTGTCATATGTTCAAGAGAATAATCCAAGGTAAGCAATCAGACACAAATACACACCAAACCTGGGGTACTGGGAATCATCTAGACTACAATAGCAAATGTAGAACTCCTAAGTCCAGTGTGAATTGGTGTTTATAGCCATGAGACTAGATGACATCAATAAAGGAATGAAAGGAGGAAGAAGAAGGAGGTCCCTGCCCTGAGCCCTGCTACTACCAACAGTAAAAGGCTCAGAGGAGAGGAGCAGTTATTCATCAAGAGGATTGAGGAGGAGTGGTCAGTGAGGAATGTGGCATCCTAGAAGCCAAGTAAAGAAAGTGTTTCAAGAAGAAGAAAACTTCCAATTATGTCAATGAGAAATGACCATCAGATTTAGCAACAAGAGGGTACAGTATTGATGGAGAGTGATTTTGTCAATCAAGTTAGATGTGGTCTCTATTAAAAAAGAAATTGAAGAGGTGTTTGGGGTTGGAGATGATGACAAGGGAGGCAGTTGCCACCTAGGAGAACTGAATGGGGAAAGGATGAGAGATGTACAGGGTGACTTCTAATTCCATATTTCCACTTTTGTTCATGTGAAGAATTTCAAGTGGGATTTGTCAGCCAAGTTGTGTCTTTCTCCCCAGACACATTAATTGATGTCAGGTAGCAGGTGATGCCACAAAATAAGCAGAGAGTAGGATTTCATCAGGATTGAGGTGGGGTTTTCCTGATTGAGTAAGAGAAAATGAGAGTAGGCCAACAAAGTAGTTCCGATGTGCAGAAGAAGTGATTAAGACTGGTCATGGGATTTAAACTAGAAAGAGGGAAATGAGGACATAAGAGAATGAAATCAAATTAAAATCAATCTATTTAAAATCCTGGTGGTAGAAAAGAAGACTATTGAAGAAAGACTCCAGTGGAAATGAGCTGTCAAAATAGTGAGACGGTAAGAGTGAAATACTTACAATTGAAATAATGGAAGAGTCACACTCATGGGAAGTGGCCAGACCTAGTGTATGCTCCTGAGTGTGACAGGATGAAAGAGATTGTTGGACAAGAGAGGAAGTCAAATAAATGAGAAGACAGGATATTGAAAGGAATATCGATAGGGATTTTGAAATCTTGTTGAAATATGTCAAGAGCAGTGTTGGAGAGCTTCAACTCTGTTTGGAGGAAGAAAAGCACCTGAAAATCTTCAAATTTACTTTTGGCTGCATCAGAGAATTTAAAAAAAAAAAAAAAAAAAAAAAAAAACCAGAACAGACCAACAAGGAATATGTACTGTTCATCATCTGCATTGATTTATGGAAGAAGCTCTAAGTCATGGTCATATTCCTCACATTATTAAGCATTTGAATCTCTCTTGTGCTTCTCTTTGTGTGCTCTGGGCAGCATGTTTTATGTTATTGACCAAAATATCATTTACAGTTCAATTAATGCAGTGGAGAAAACAGGGTACATGCCAAGCACTTCTGTTCTTTATGGCCTGCACTGTGATTCTGGCAAGCCAAAACCAATTAATTCAAATGAGAGAGCAAAGGGGAGAGGAGATTTAGTTCATTCTTATTAAGAGTCAGTAATTCCTCTTGCTCATATAAAAATCTATGAAAATTCTGGTACCAAAATAATGTTATATTTTCATTCATGACCCTTCTGAAATATCAGTATTATCTTTTGACTTCTTTTGAGGTTTATGGAAAAAAATGCCAATCACAACATTGAAACTCACAGAAATATATTCAAACACATGCAAAGAGCAAAATTTTTACTTGTCATAATGTCATATTTTATAAATCATTTTGTTTATTTTCCATCTACTTGTTAGTATTTCCTTCCAGAGTCATTTGGGCAATTTGCTGTGCCATCTTTTTGCAAGCAGATACACACACCTGAATCAAACCCAAAGAGGAAATGCTAAGTGTGGATGCCAAATAGGATGCTTGACATGATTCTGCAATATAGTATCACTTGAGGATTGTTTGACTTTTTTCATAGTTCCTTCACTAGAGATTACAATCTACTATCCACACTGTGCTGTCAACTCTGGTGCAATATTTCTTGTCAAAAGACATTTTACAAACTGATATTGTAATATGACTGATCTGTTTTCCTTTCACTAACAACTATCTAAAATAATAGATTGCTTGGCTTCTCTTCTGTATAAAGGAGAAAGATATGATTTGGCATTAAAAATATTTATCTTTTATTAATGAATATCCACTTAAAGTAAAATCAACATAGACTGTGGATAAATAAATATGCTAAAGCTACATGTCCTTGAACTTTAAAATCATCTTTGGCATCCTATAATAAAATCTTATTTTCAAGTGTTCCTTTGTGACATGGATAACATCACACAAAATTCTTTCTAAAATAACTTAAGTGATAGTGTATCAAGCTTAGGGTAAATTTATAAGATCTTTTCTTGATTTATGTTTGTCAAAAGAGCTACCTAACATCTAGATGAATTGGTATAAAAGGCTAGGAAATTTTTTTAAAATTGTCAGAAATTAAGAAAAGAAAATAATCGCTTTAGTTTTAATATATGACATAGTGGTACAAATTTAAACAAACATTAGAGGAAAATACATTTTCTTTAACAGATAAGAGGGTTTGGTAATATATAAAATTTAAAGGTAATAGCCGCTAAGGATCTGAAATACTAATTTTAAAATATGGCTGTTTTTACTTTGTTTCCTATCCTAAGCATTGATTAATGTACATTTTTTATATTTAATGGATTTGATCAGATTTTGATTCAATTCTTTATTAGATGGAAAATCCTCAGCTTTCGATATCCTTTTCTGTTTTGTTGTCAATTATCCAAACTTGAACAATAAAACCCACAAAAGGACACCTAAATTCTCAGAAGTCTCAATCATCACAGTTTTCCAACCACCTTTTTACTTTCCCTGGCTCAGAGTTCCATGAAGTCCTGGCCAAATAGATGTTTAATTCATGCATGTTTGGCAAAGACTACCTCATCTTCAGCCTGAATAATGCATTCTCCCACAATTTAAATTGTGTTCCTACTACCAACACAAAAATAATATAAGTCCAACATCTGGTATATGAAGTTGAAAGGCTTTAACAAGGAAAAAAGGAAAAACAAAATATTAAGTAAAAAGACTGTTACCCTTTCCTGAAATCTCTGCCAGGTTTAAGGCAGCTGCCAACCTCTCCTGCTTTTGAAGATTCACAGCACTTATCTATTTTTACTTTTGGTGGTAAATTCTGTTCCATCTTAGAGCTCCCAAAAACAGGAGTAAAGCAAATATGAAGCATCTTCATCTCTCTCCAAAGCTTAGTATCTGTTTTGAGCTATAGAGCAAACAGTCCTTGTGGAGTCCCGTGTTGTACAGGGCACTGTTAGTGAAACTCATGACTAACTGAAAATATTGATCAAACTTTTTCAAGCTTGCTATCATTTCCCACCATAACTAAGAATTAGATGAAGCTAGTAGGTGGCCACAAATGCAAAATGAAAACACATTTTATTTTGGCACCCAAACCAATACGGATGTTCATTCTCTCTTCCACCAAATAATTAGCCCCTGACAATAAACACTGATTCCAGTTTTCAATACATATATATTTCAAGTGAATCATTGTTGATGTGGAGGCTGGACTCCCCAGTTCTGGTATTTGCTAAGAATTATTAAAATGGGAGGAAAAAATCTTACTCAAAGTGAAGGGCCTTCCATAGAAGGCAGAAGAAATATGTAACATGAGTAGTCATAGGATATCAATCCTCTGCTTCTTAGATAGAAATGAGACTTCCAAATACTAATTGAGCTCATGAATACCCAAAGTAAAACTTCATAGATCAGCTCATTGTGGGTTTATTATAGCTATGTTCTGGCCAATGAACTATATCCAGAAGCAGCAGCTAAACTTCAGAAGGTATCCAATGCCTGGTATAGACAAGAAACAGCTAGAGTCTACTAGAAAATATAAGTTGAACATTGAAGATCATGGAGAAAATAGGTAGAGGAAACCTGATCTTTGACGTTTATGAAGGTCCTGAACCTCTTATACAGACTTTGACAGAAGGGAAAAATAAACCGTGTCTTATTACAGCCACTGTTATATTCTATTTCTCTGTCACATGCAGATGAAACCAATCATAGCTAATACATCAGAGAAGGCTAATTGTCTAATTTTATTAGAAGCATTCAGAAACAATTATGAAAAACTCCCTTTCACAGGTGTTCCTATGAGATGATTTCAATATTACATGCATTTCAAGAAGCACAATAGTATTAAATAATGTAATTAATCCAACCATTTTGCTCCCTCATTTATCCTCTGAATTCTATAGTTTTTGTTTAAGCTTCTCAGGTAATGTTGCAATCACTGCAAACATTCACAAAATTTCTGGTTCTTCTTCCACACCTGGTAGGATTGCCCTTCCATGATTGCTTGGAGTCAGGTAGCTATGTGAATAGCTTGACCAATGAAATTTGGGCAGGAGTGACATATGTCACTTCCATGAGGAAGGTGAGAGGAACATTACGTGATGGGCAACTCCCCTTTTTCTTACAATGGTGATTATAGAAACACTTGCTAAGATGAAACCTCTGTCACTCTGGATCCTGTGATAAATGTCCCTGCTATTCCACAACAAACATGACTGTAGAAGAAAGAAGCTTTAGGAAAACATTGTTTTGGGGAACGGGGATAATTTCCAAAGCAAAACCTAGCTCTCCTGATTGAACACTGCATTCTGAGTAGCGACTATTACCTAAATCATACTATGTATGAATTTATGGCATGAGTAAGAATATTAAAAAATTTCTTAAAGCTTCAAACAACTGAAATATCAATATTCTCTCCTCAAGTGTTTTTCTCTCTCCTCTTGACTCTGAGGGATCCCCAAAACATTGTCAGATCTGTCTTCCTTTCCAAAGTGTTTTTCAATCTGTACCTTTCTAAGACATTGACCCAGGTGTTCCCTTCATTCTGTATGCAAACATCAGGGGTCAGCTGTCTCCTTATAACTCTCATCATTTATACCTATGATAGATATTAAATCCGCTAAAGCTCTTGTCCCCATCACTCTTGAAATTTCTTTCTATAAGGATACCAATGACTTCATAAAACCCAAACTATTGACCTCATCCTCCTCAAGCATTTTGCCCCACAGCTTTAATAGGAATACCCTTTCCTGGTCCTCTTCCTATCTCTATGGCCATTTTTCTCCATCTCCTTTTTTGACTGCTTTTCTAACCTCAGGCTCCTACAAGATTCTCCAATCAATTTTCCTGTCACTTTCAGTCTCTTTCCCCTCCAAATGAGCTTCTCAACCCCATAGTTTATGAGCTAATGTCTCAAAATCTTAACCTATAATCCCCAAACTTATTCAGCAATTACTCACAAACCTCAGAGAGCTCTAACTTCTCATAACTAAAACAGAAATCATTATGTTCTGCCTCAATCTGGTGCTGTCTTTTCCATTTCTTTTTCTATTTTATCTCAATATAATAGACTAAAAATCTCAGTTATTAACAACCCCTCTTTCTCCCTAGCCCAGACACAATCAATTCCTCTATTTGTTCACTGCATTATCATTGGAAATTTCAATGTTTTTTTAGATTTGCACACTTTCTTAACATGCTCTTGAAAACAGCATCCTTATTAACCTGCCTGACTTCTTGGTCTATTCACGCCAACCCTTCATTCACGAGACCACCCCAATTATCTCTCTCAACTCTTGATTTGGCTATATGATTTTTACAAAAGTAATTGCAAATTACCATTGTATTACAAGCCCTCACTATCTGAATTTGTAACCTTTTTTATCTGTATATCCCAAAACCCAGCTACCCACTCTATCATCCAAAATTACTGATTATTCTCTGTGTACCTCCAATCTTTTCCCATCCCAGGCTTCCTCTACCCTGTTATATTTTTCTACTAATTTTCTGTTTCTATCCCCTCAACTAGACCATGAACTACTCCCCATTTTACTTATCTAAGTATTTCTAGCATGTAGAAGAAAGCCTGATAATTATGAGTAAAGTATATTTTATATATAATTAGGAAATACATATAGTATGTTCAACAACCACACTCATATCTATGTAATCAGTTCTGAGCAATAAAAAAATCTAAGCTAGTATCCTTTTTGAGTTTAAGAAATTCAATAGGACAGCTATAATTTATTTAACTTTATTACTGTTTTCCTTTTCAGCCCAGCTCAGTGGAAAAAACTAGTTTTCATTCTTCATAAAAGTTCATGTTATCAAAAAGCAAATCTTTCATTTAGGTAGAAAGTATTTTCTGATCTTTTATAGAAGAGGAAAGTTAGTGCTAAATTACTTAGAATCCTTTTCAGAATGCTGTAAAGTAAAAGCCATAATGAATAACTTGTCCATACTTTGTATGCGGAGACATTTTTTAGCAGATCTTAAAAGCAATGCATAGGGATTTAGTCATGAGACTTTCAGCAAGATTAATGGAAGAAATGCTCCTTAAATCCCCTAGCAGAGCTTTGAAAATTTCCCACTTGATGTCTTTGTGACTTAAAATTCTGGCTTTGGTTTCAGGCTGAAGATTTAAGGAAGCATTGGATGTGTTTGATATTGACAATCTTGTGGCCTCAATTATATTACAGATATCAGGTTTTGATGATAACCTAGAGATGATCCTATCTGATACTTGAATTCTCTCTACAGAGCTAGTCAAGTAATCACACTGCATCCATTTGAACAGAACAATCATTGCCTCTCAAATGTCCATTCCCATTTAGACAAACAGAGACAAAGATTAAAGTAACTTAATTTAACATGGTGAAAGATATAAATTTAAAAACTTGTCAGAAGAACATCCATACTCAGCTACTGGCATCATTACATAGCTTCCCAAATACTTGAGTAAAATCTGAGACTTCTACTAGTAATTAAAGACAACAATGGAAAAAAGGACTCATATTTATTTAGTGTGGACTCATTAATATCAGAAAAACTTTCACAGTGATTTTTCCCCACACTTGGCAAGCCAAAGGATGGCCCTGGCTCACAGATACATCTGTGAATATCTCTACCCTGAAAGAAAATTTTCATCTACTTTGGAAAGGAAGAGATATTTTCAGAAGGTGTAAGATTAAACTTAAACAAACTTTTTTTTTTTTAATTTTCAAGAGTCAAAAGATTTCCAGAACTAACCTTTTCTGTTAAGGGATCTATCTTTCATGTCACTGAAATAACCCTCAGATTCAATAGGACAGTTTTAAAACTCTGTGCCAGTATCAATATAATTTAAATCTGCAGAGGGATCCAACAGAACCACTATCATCCTAATACTCCAAATTATTTACCCCTGTAGACAAGAGCTGAAATACACAAATATTTGGGGGAAAAATCTCTTTGTTATATGTTTGTCACCATTTTCCTGTTGTCAAAATCATTTTAAGGCACTTATCTAAAACTAAACTTCCCCTAAATATACCACCACTTAAGCCAAAAGGATGTCAAATGAAAAGCATATTTTAGCATAAGATGTAATCTGTGTCCACAGAGCTCACAGTTTCTAATATAGAATTCTGTCAAAAATGCCAACCTCAGAGAAAAGGAAACAAAACTTGTTTTAAATGCAAAAGTCTAGAGTGCAAAAAACAGCAAACTGTAATCTAGGCATTCAACACTGATTCGTAAAGGAACTAGGGAGCAGGGATTTGGAGTGCTATTGTTCTTCTGGCACTAGGTAGAATCGTTATGTCTTGAAGTCAAACATACTCCCAGATCTGAATTATTTTAGCCTGAAGTAGTATTTTATACCAAGATCATTACCACTTAAATATATAATGTATTTACTGAAATCTTCTTGAGACAGGAAGCTCTCTGATTGAAACGATGTGCAAATTCACTGCAAAAATGTATTGTATTATATTACATTATATAATATTATATTATATTAAAAGAACAATGAAATATAGGTAAGAACAGCAGCCTCTGAGTTCTGGGGACCTAATAGGTCAAGTAGAATCTCAAATACTGCCAGGGAGTGGACAGAGGTGAGCAGGCGAAAGGACATTTTATGGAATTTCTGGAGTACTTATAGTAGGAGAGGCGAAGAAGAGATAAAAGACAGAACAGAATAATCCCTGCAAAGCATTCCTCCAACAGAGTGAATAATAAAAGAGAAAATACACATTTAAGAAAAGTCAAAATAGACTTTGGATGCTTGTGAGAAGTCTGCCTTTAGCATTGAGAAAATGAGCAGATGGAGACAGAGAGGATGTCACATCTTTAGGAACCAAAACAATTGAGAATTTCCAATTGTTCAACCACAATTCCCTTAAAGTGGATTTGACCCAGAGTCCTGGGGACCAAAATACACTACCAAAATGTTAACTCAAATAGCCTTTGCTCTGACAATGAAATCATAGCATTGTGGGAGAATTGACAAAAAATGGGAGGATGAAAAAGGACAAAATATAATTTACTTTAAAATTAATGCCATCGGGGTTAGAGGTTTAGCTCAGCACATGTTTGGATTACTCAAAGAAGTGGTTTTGATCTCTGGCACCCAACCCCAAATCAGTGTGATTAAATTGTTAATCTGTGCCTACTCTGGTTGGAGAAATAAAGAGAGAGAGAGAGAGAGAGAGAGAGAGAGAGAGAGAGAGAGAGAGAGAGAGAGAGAGAGAAAGCTTTTAATTTGTTTGTTCCTCCTTGACAAGGCAGGGTCTTTTCTGTTGCTTTGGTTGAACAAGTGTTCCACATGATTTAGTGCTCAGCAGGATGACAGATGGGTTTGTCTTGATGTACACCTAAGTGAACATGGAGAAAGTCTTTTGGATTGACACTCCAAAGAGAGTTGGTGCATGTCATTATTTGATTATTGTTGACATGAATGGAAGTTGGACATTTGTCCTCTAGATTTATGTAGGAAACCACTACCTTTCACTCCAGTATGATGTTATTCTCTACTTTAGGCAAATGCAAACTTTGATGTTGGAATGTTGTGTTTATATATAATGTGTGTTTTTAGACATGCATGTCCATTCTGCCAAATTGACTGCACTCTGAAGAAATATGTGGATTAAGCATAAGCAGAATATTAGTCCATAACCTCATCATAATCAAGTAATCTTAAATGTTACCCAGTTAAAACAAAGCCAAACTAAGAGCACACTTCTAACACATCATCATTTTTTTTCTGGGTCCTACTTGTAATCATATAACCAATTACTCTGCCCTACCCTGAAAGGGAGGTGTTGTAACTATGACTTACTTAAAATCATTCCTATGTGTGCAAAATTCCTCAATCCACTCTCCACAATTATATGGGAAAACAAGGTATGGTTTAGTCAAGATGTTAGCATTCTCAAATAAAAATAATTACCTTTAAACCTCACTTCTGAAAGACAGTGTAATTCATCCTAGATTTGCACAATGGTGTGAGAATCTTGGACTTGATAGTTGGTTTGACTCAATTCTCAGTTTCAGTGTTAATATATAATAGTAACTCAGATAAATTCTTTAAAATTGTGACATTACAAATATCACAAAACAAAATTTCAGGAAAAGTTTAACCCACATTCTTTTGAGAACTATATACATCTGCTATGGATATTTGTACAAGATGAACTATAATGAATATACTGAATTGTGTAATAACAATTTCATGTTTCTCTGCCTATAGTAGAATAAATATTAAATCACACGACTAAATTCTTCTGTGTTTATGTGTGTTATGGTTTAGATGTAAGGTATCCTCCAAAAGCTCATGTGTGAGCAATGCAAGAAAGCTTACAAGTGAAATGATCAGATTCTCAGAGCCTTAACTTAATTACATTAATTCACTTGAATGGATTAACTAGCTGGTAATTCTAAGCTAGAAGGGTGTGGTTGGAGTAAGCAGGTCACTGGGGACATGCCACTGGGATTCATATTTTGTGGGTGTTGAGATGAATTCTCCTTCTGCTTTCTTGTTGCTATATGCTGAGCTGCTTTGCTTTGCCACACCATTTCACCATATGTTCTATCTTGCCTTGGGTCCAGTGCTATGGAGTTAGCCATTGATGCACTGGGTCCTCTGAAATCATGACTCCACATAAACTTTACCTTCACTAAAATTGTTCATTTTTGATCTTTTGATCCAAGTGTCAAGAAAGCTGATTATAAAGACATGTTAGATTTTTGTTGTTGTGCCAAAAAAAATAATAATACCTGGCAAGAATAACTTAGAGGAGGAAAAGTTTATTTTGGCATCATGATTTTAGAGGTTCAGTTCCTAGTTGGTCACCTCCATAACATATCCCAAGCTGAGGAAGGACATCATGGAGTAAGGGTGTGGTAGAGGAGGGTTGCTCACTCATGCCAGCCCAGAAGCAAAGAGAGAGTTCAGGATGCTACAGACAGAATAGAAAAAGCAAAGGAGAGCCAGGGGGACAAGATATCCCAAAAGTACAACTCCAGTGATCAGCTTTCTCCAGCCACTCCCCAACTTCCTGAAGTTACCACAAAGTTAGTTCATTCAAGTTATTAATCCATCAGTTCTTTCACCTCTGAACATTCCTGCAATAACAGAGGATCTCTCTGTGGATACCTCATACCCAAACCATAACAGTTTATAAAGATTATTCTCCTCCCTTGGAATCCAGTCTTGTCTGAAATACAAACTTGCTTTTTTGCTAACTCTAAGCATGATAGAATTTGCAAGTCCAGGAACAAATACACATGGCTTGCCCAATATGTTGCTTGAATTGTTTTCTTGGTGGTTCTGTTTGCTACATTTGCTCTACATTGTTAGTCACTTTATTCAGTGAAATAAGACAGTCTTTCTTTGATGATAAAGAATAATTTTAAACTTGATGAAGAAAATGAAAATCAGTTCCTATATGAGGCTATTTTAGCCTTTACATAACATATCCCTGGCTGGGGCAGCTAGTAGTTTTCTTAAATAGAATAAAATGAGGTCACTTATCTTTATATGAAGAAACCAGAGATGTGACAAGACACAGAGGATAACAATTGGTTTTTCCCTTCACATGCATCTCTGGGAATCCCATTCCCACCATTCCCATGTGTGTACATGCACTTTATGATGCCTTTGGAACTTGCATATTTTTGTGATTCTGTGTTCTACTCATTGTTAATTAATCCAGAGGCATGACTTTGACCTTAAGTAGCCAATATGAATATCTAGCTGAAAGTTTTGAAAATGGGTTCTGAACAACTCAAGTGTCTCCTTCAGTCACTGGTTTATAGGATGAAAATTAAGGGAGCTGTCATATGTCAGTGTCACTGGATAAAGAAATGAAGGAAAGGCATTTGTGATGAAAAGGAAAAATGAAGCACAACAAGTTAAAGACATTGAAATTGTGTCTGGAATATTTCAAACATCAAACCCATTCTTCTCTCTAAATTTGGAGACACTCCAATGCTCTCTTTCTTTCCTTTGCTTTTTTTCCTCTACTGTGAGTTGATCTAATATTACTAGCACACAAAAGAGTGCCAAGTAAAACACTAGAATATACCTCAATAGATTTAAAAGGGTAGATGTCTGGCTTTGGGGCCAATACTTTCCCCAAGCAAAGTATTGTACTCTGATGACCCTAGAACTCCTTCTTTGTAATTGGGATATGCAGTTGATTTCCAATGAGCAGAGAAATGGATATACTATAGCATCTGGACAGATGTCATCACTTAGAGCAGAATTATTCTGCCCACCCAAGAGGTCATGCAGATGTTTAATTGTCCCATGAAATTATATTGACAGTGCTTAAAATATATAATTTTACAGTTCTGATAAAGGTAGCCCAAGCCAAGCATTTATGTACAGTCTCAAAATAATTCTCATATATTCAGAGAATGGCTGATAGGAAATGTTCTAATCAATTACATAAAGAAGTATAAAATGGAAAGCAGTGAACATGCAAACACTGAAGAATGCTTTCTAATTTCTTAATATCAAATATTGTATTGATAACACCTGGATTTGTTAAAAGTCTCTTTTTTTATTGTTGTTGTTTTCTTACTAGATACTAGGTTGTCTTCAGTGCTATTCTATAAATTGTTCTACTCTGAGAAGTTTAAGATGAATTGTTTTATGGGCAGGACCCACAGCAAAATCCACTCATTCTATGACACAGGCAAATGAAAATCAATTCAGTGTGAACTTAGGACACATGCCCTAAGGGGCAGCATTGGCTTGCACATCCCAAAAAATGCATAAATGATTTGGTTTTAGGTTGTGAAAACAATTCTGATGTCTTCCCCAAATATCTTCCTCATCTGTTGATTTATGTAGAAATCCCTTCGTTTTCTTAAAGTATTAATCCATTACACATGAAAATTACCAAGAACTTATTATAGAGAATTTTCTATAGTATATGCATTTATTTACTTAAGGGAAAAATAAATGATCTGATCAAGTTTATTGAGAAACAAAGGCAAGGAATAGGGGAGGAGCATTTTGCCAGATACCAGGTCTGGCTGGGAAGGAGAAAAACAGTACTGAACAGGGAGAGAGATTTAAAGCAAATTAACTTGATGATTTTTTACTTTTTTTGCCTTGCTATGAGGACTTACATGACATTTGTGATTGTTTTTAAAGACACAATGTAGATTATAAATAAGATTATTTTTATCATAAATATTATGTCAGAAGTTCAAGTAAAATAATATCAAGATATCTTGATATTACTTGTCATAACTTGTCACCACTGTTACCAAAGTGACAATTTTTATGTATTTATGACTAAATGAGCAATTATTCTCATAAATGTTATAAATTATACTTTTATTGATAATTTTAATAATATAAAAACACAACTATCTGATGTGTGAGGGGTAAGAATTTGCTCCCAGGATGTAGGCTTCCTGTTCACCTCACAGATTATTTTTTTTTTGCTGAGAAAAAAAAAAAAAAAAAACTTTTTTTAATCCATCCCATTTGTTGATTCTTGATTTTAAATCTTGTGCCAAAGGAGTTTTATCAAGGAAGTTGGGGCCTAATCCCCCATGATGGGGATTAGGGCCTACTTTTTCTTCTATTAGGCGCAGGGTCTCTGGTTTAATTCCTAGGTGCTTGATCCATTTTGAGTTAACTTTTGTGCAAGGTGAGAGATAGGGGTTCAATTTCATTTTGTTGCATATGGATTTCCAGTTTTCCCAGCACCATTAGTTGAAGGTGCTATCTTTTCTCCAGAGCATGTTTTTGGCACCTTGTCTAATATAAGATAATTTTAATTTTGTGGGTTAGTCTCTGTATGAAGATTTGAATTTGGGACCAACATACCTTATATACAAAGATATGAAAAATTTGGTATACATGTGTATTAATTAATACATGTGTATTAATTGTAATGCAACAAAAAGAGTACATAGGTAATGTCATAAGTTGGCATGAACATACTTTGTATACAAAGATATGAAAAATTGTGCTTTATATGTGTAATAAGATTGTAATGCATTGCACTGTTGTGTATTTAAAAAATAAAAAAAAAACACTAACTTACTAAAGTATACTAATACTTTCAGGGAAGAAAGTAAACAACAGTTCATTTGTGTATTTCCTACAATGCCTAAAATAGAATCTGGGAAACAGAAACACTAAACAATTCAATTACTCAATATTATTTAAAACAAGATAGGAAGAAACCAAAAAGTCTAGTTTAAGTATTTATATTTCTATTTATTTAGTTGTAGTTCTTTTTCAATAATTATATTAAATTTTCTTTTTTCCCAAGTCTTTTATTTTTTAACCTTTTAAACTGGTAAAATATGAATAGCACAAAATTTACCACTTTAACCATTTTAAGTGTACAGTGTATTTGTCTTAAATGAATTCATAATGTGCAAACATCACCACCATCCATCACAGAACTTGTTCCAACTTGCAAAACCAAACTCTATACCCATTCTAGTATAATGCCCATGTTCCCTCTCCTCTAGTAGCTGACAACTACCAGTCCTACTTTCTATCTCTGTTTCTGACCTCTTTAATTCTCACAGAGTGGAATTATACAGTATCTTTCTCTTAGGGACTATTCTTTTCACTTTCCATAATGTCCTCAAGATTCATTTCTATAATAGCATATGTCAGAATTTTGTTTCTTTTTAAGGCATAATACAATTCCATTCATTATACTATCCTTCCTATTCCCATACCCCTCCTCTCCTTTCACTCACCTCTGTCTACTCCAAAGTACTTCTATTGTTCCCCAGGCACCCCCTGCCATTGTGAATTAAAATCCACCTAGCAGAAAAAAACATGTGGACTTTGTTTCTTTGGGATTGACTTATTTCACTTTGTATTATATCCCCAGCTCCATCCATTTACCCACACATAGCATAATTTCATTCTTCCTTAAGACTGAGTAATATTCCATTGTGTATATATACCACAGTTTCTTTATCTATTCATCTGTTGAAGGACATCTAGGTTGGTTTCACAGTCTGGCTACTATGAAATGAGCTTCTATAAACATTGACGTGGCTGCATCACTGTAGTATGTTGATTTTAATTCCTATGGGTATAATTCAAGGAGTGGGATAGCTGAGTCAAATAGTGGTCCCATTCCAAGTTTTCTGGAAAATCTCCATACTGTTTCCTATAATGGTTGCACCAGTTTGCAGTCCTACCAGCAATGTATGAGTGTACCTTTCCCCTATATCCTCACCAACATTTATTGGTGCTTGTATTCTTGATAACTGCCATATTGACCAGAGCAAGATGAAATGTTAGAGTAATTTTGATTTGCATTTCTCTAATTGCTGGAGATATTAAACTTTTTTACATATATTTGTTGATAGATTATATTTTTTCTTCTATAAGGTATCCAGTTCCTTAGCCTATTTATTAATTGGGTTATTTGTTTGTTTGTTTGTTTTGATGTTGAGTTTTTGAGTTTTTTATATATCCTAGAGATTAATGCTCTCTCTGAGGTACATTGTGATAAAGATTTTCTCCTATTTTTAGGCTCTCTCTTCACATTTTGCTTTTTAGTTTGACTTTTTAATTGGGTTTTGTTTAGTTTGAATTGTTATTGCTGTTTTTGTTTCTTAATATACAAGCTTTCTATATAATATAGATATTACTCTCTTACCATATATGATTTGCAAATATTTTCTCACATCATGTGGCTTATCTTTTCATTCTGTCAATCTTGTTTTTTTTTTTTATTTACGTTTATTTCTTAATTACTCTGGATAAAACTTTTCAGACTGTGTTGAACAGAGGTGGTGAAAGTGCCTTGTTCTTGATCTGGGAGGAAAGATTTCAATCTTTCACCATAAACTATAATGCTTTCTGTGAGTTTCCATGTATGGCTTTTATTATGTTGAGGTACTTTCT